>NW_026111632.1:0-317500 GCF_024679095.1 Eriocheir sinensis
GTTGATTTATATTGATGATGAATTTACATTATTTTATAAGTGTACTTTGTATATATATTTTTATATGCTTACATTATTTTATATTTATTTTGAATATATATTTACACAAATTCATGGTATTTATGAGTATTTGTATATATATTTTCATATAAATTTACATTATATTATGTGTATTTTGTACATATATTTTATTACAAATCTACCTTATTTTATGTTTATTTTGTATATGTATTTTTTATATTTATATTTATCCAAATACACATTCTTTTATTGGTATTTTGTTTATTTATTTTAAATCGAATTTACATTATTTTATGTGTATTTTGTATACATTTTTTTATACGTATTTACTTAATTTTATGTGTATTTTGTATATATATTTTTATAGAAATCTACGTTTTTTTATTTGTATTCGTATATATATTTTGAAACAAATTTACATTGTTTTATATGTATTTTTGCATATCTCTTTCAATACAAATTTACCTTATTGTATGTGCATTTTGTATATTTATTTCAATACAAATTTAAAAATTTTATGTGTATTTTGGTATATATATTTTTATAAGAAATGCGCTATTTTATGGGAATTTTGCATCTTTATTTTCATACAAATTTACTTTAATTTAGTAATATTCGGTGTATTTATTTTGATACGAATTTACAATATTCTATTTGTTTTTTGTATATACTTTTTTATACATATTTACATTATTTAATGAGTATCTTGCAAATATATTTTATACAAATTTATTATCTATTATCTATTTTTATACAAATACATATTCTTTACATGATATTTTGTTTATTTATTTTGACACGAATTTACATTATTTGATATGTATTTTGTATATATATTTTTATACGTATTTACATAATTTCATATGTATTTTGTATATATATTTCTATAGAAATCTACTTTATTTTATGTGTATTCGTTTATATATTTTGAAACAAATTTACATTGTTTTATATGTATTTTTGATATCTCTTTTAATACAAATTTACCTTACTGTATATGCATTTTGTATATTTATTTCAATACAAATTTAAATATTTTATGTGTATTTTGGTATATATATTTTTATAAAAATGCGATAATTTTTTGGGAATTTTGCATCTTATTTTCATACAAATTTACATTATTTTATTGATATTCTGTGTATTTATTTTGATACGATTTTACATTATTCTATTTATTTTTATATATTTTTATACACATTTACATTATTTAATGTGTATTCTGTATATATAGTTTATACAATTTATGCTATTTTTATGTATTTGTTTTTATATTTTCATTCAAATTTTACATTTATTTTATTATTTTATGTATTTTGTATACATTTTTTTGTATTTACTTAATTTATGTGTATTTTGTATATATATTTCTATAGAAATTCACTTATTTTTATGTATTCGTATATATATTTTAAACAAATTTACATTGTTTTATATGTATTTTGAATATCTAATACAAATTTACTTACTGTATATGTGTATTTTGTATATTTATCAATACAAATTTAATTATTTGATGTGTATTTTGGTAATATATTTTTTAAAAAATGCGATAATTTTTTTAATTTTGCATCTTTATTTTCATACAAATTTACATTATTTATTGATATTCTTATTTATTTTTTGATACGTTTTTACATTATTCTTTGTTTTTGTATATATATTTTTTATACATTTACATACTATTTAATGTGTATCTTGCATATATATTTTATACAAATTTACGTTATTTTTAAGTGTATTTGTTTATATAATTTCATTCAAATTTACATTATTTGATGTGTATTTTGTATATGTATTTCAATACAAATTTACCTAATTTTATGTGTATTTTGTATATCTCTTTTCAAACAAATTTAAATTATTTTTGTGTATTTTTGTATATAGTTTTATACAAATTTAGGTTATTTTATGTACGCATTTACATTATTTAGTGTGTGTTTTGTATATATATTTTTTTGCAAATTTACTTTATTTTATGTGCATTTTTGTACATATATTTTTATAGAAATTTGCGTTATTTGTATATGTTTTCTCATACAAATTTACATTATTTTATTGCTATTTTGTTTATTTATTTTGATACGAATTACATGATTATATGTGTATTTTGTACATATTTTTTATAATGTATTTACATTACTAATGTGTATTTTGTTTATATATTTTTAAACAAATCTACGTTATTATATGTATTTGTATAAATATTTTGATACATATTTACATTATTTTATGTATTTTGTATGTACATTTCAATTCAAATTTAGCTTATTTTAGCTGTATTTTGTACATATATTTTCATACAAATTTAATTACTTCTGTGTATTTTTGTATATAGTTTTATACAAATTTACGATATTTTATGTGTATTTTGTATATTTATATTTTTACAAATACACATTCTATTACTGGTATTTTGTTTATTTATTTTGATACGATTTTTATGTATATTTTGTATTCATTTTTTTATACGTATTTACTTCATTGTATGTGCATTTTGTATATATTTTCATAGAAATCTACGTTATTTTTTGTGTATTCGTATATATTTTTAAACAAATTTACATTGTTTTATATGTATTTTTGCATATCTATTTCAATACAAATTTACCTTATAGTTTGTGCATTTTTTATATTTATTTTAATACAAATTTTAATATTTTATGTGTATTTTGGTATATATATTTTTATAAAAAATGCGTTATTTTATGGCTATTTTGCATCTTTATTTTCATACAAATTTACATTATTTTATTAATATTCTGTGTATTTATTGTTGATACGATTTTACATTATTCTATTTGTGTTTTGTATATATTTTTTTATACATATTTACATTATTTAATTAGTATTTTGTATATATATTTGATACAAATTTACGTTATTTTAAGTGTATATGTTTATATATTTTCATTCAAATTTCCATTATTTTATGTGTATTTTGTATATGTATTTCAATACAAATTTACCTAATTTTATATGTATTTTGTATATTTATTTTCATACAAATTTAAACTATTTTTGTGTATTTTTGTATAGTTTTATACAAACTTAGGTTATTTTATGAGTATTTTGTATATCTATTTTCATACAAATACACATTCTTTTATTGATATTTTGTTTATTTATTTTGACGAGAATTTAAATTATTTAATGTGTATTTTGTATATATATTTTTATACGTATTTACAACATTTCATGTGTATTTTGTATAGATATTTCTATAGAAATCTACGTTATATTATATTCGTATATAGATTTTTAAAGAAATTTACATTTTTATGTGTATTTTGCTTATTTTTTCAATACAAATTTACCTTATTGTATATGCATTTTGTATATTAATTTTAATACAAATTTAATAATTCTATGTGTATTTTTGTATATGTATTTTTATAAAAATATGCTTTATTTTATGGGTATTTTGTATCTTTATTTTCATACAAATTTACGTTATTTTATTGATATTCTGCTCATTCATTTTGATACGATTTGACATTATTCTATGTGTATTTTGTATATATTTTTCATACAAATTTACGTTATTTTATGTGTATTTGTTTATATATTTTGACAGAAATTTACAATATGTTATGGGTATTTTGTATATATATTTAAAAAGAAATTTACCTAGTTTTATGTGTATTTTGAATATCTATTTTCATACAAACTCAAATTATTTTTATGTATTTTTGTATATATTTCAATACAAATTTTAGTTATGTTATGTGTATTTTGTAAATCTATTTTCATTCAAATATATATTATTTTATTGGTATTTGAATTGAAATATATATACAAAATACATATAAGAACGTAAATTTGTATCAAATACTTATACAAATACATATAATAACGTAATTTGTATAAAAATATATAAACAAAATACACATTAAATAATGTAAATACGTATAAAAAAATGTACAAAATACACAAATAATCATGTAATTCGTATCAAAATAAATAGACAAAATACCAATAAAATAATGTAAATTTCTATGAGAAAACATATACAAAATACACATAAATAACGCAAATATCAATAAAAATATATATAATATAATATATTTTTATACATATTTAAAATATTTAATGTATATTTTGTATATATATTTTATCCAAATTTACGTTATTTTATATGTATTTGTTTATATATTTTAATACAAATTTACATTATTTTATGTGAGTTTTGTATATGTATTTCAATACAAATTTGCCCAACTTTATGAGTATTTTGCATATCTACTTTTAAACAAATTTAAATTATTTTTGTGTATTTTTGTATATATTTTTATGCAAATTATAGTTATTTTATTTGTTTTTTGTATATATATTTTCCTACAAATATACATTCTTTTATTGGAAATTTGTGTATTTAATTTTTTACGAATTTACATTATTTTATGTGTATTTTGTATATATATTTTTCTACGTATTTAAATTATTTTATGTGTATTTTATATATTCATTTTCATAAAAATTTACGTTACTTTATTGTGTGTATTCGTATATATTTTGAAACAAATTTTATACAAATTCATATTATTTTATGTGTATTTGTATATATATTTTCATACAAATTTATATTATTTTATGTGTATTCTTACATATATTTTATTACAAATTTACATTATTTTATGTTTATTTTGTATATTTATTTCATTTAATATAATCAAATTTAAATTTATTGTATATGCATTTTGTATATTAATTTTAATACAAATTTAATTATTCTATGTGTATTTTTCTATATGTATTTTTATATAAATATGCTTTATTTTATGGGTATTTTGCATCTTTATTTTCATACAAATTTACGTTATTTTATTGATATTCTGCTCATTCATTTTGATACGATTTGACATTATTCTATGTGTATTTTGTATATATTTTTCATACAAATTTACGTTATTTTATGTGTATTTGTTTATATATTTTGACACAAATTTACAATATTTTATGGGTATTTTGTATATACATTTCAAAAGAAATTTACCTAGTTTTATGTGTATTTTGAATATCTATTTTCATACAAACTCAAATTATTTTTATGTATTTTTTATATATTTCAATACAAATTTTAGTTAGGTTATGTGTATTTTGTAAATCTATTTTCATTCAAATATATATTATTTTATTGGTATTTTGTTGATTTATATTGATACGAATTTACATTATTTTATATGTACTTTGTATATATATTTTTATACGCATTTACATTATTTAATATTTATTTTGAATATATAATTTTATACAAATTCATGGTATTTTATGTGTATTTGTATATATATTTTCATATAAATTTACATTATTTTATGTGTATTTTGTTCATATATTTCATTACAAATTTACCTTATTTTATGTTTATTTTGTATGTGTATTTTGTACATTTATATTTATACAAATACACATTTTTTTATTGGTATTTTGTTTATTTATTTTGCTTCGAATTTACATTATTTTATATGTATTTTGTTTACATTTTTTTAAACGTATTTACTTAATTATATGTGTATTTTGTATATATATTTTTATAGAAATCTACGTTATTTGATTTGTATTCGTACATATATTTTGAAAGAAATTTACATTCTTTTATATGTACAATAAAGTAAATTTGTATTAAAATAGATATGCAAAATACATATAAAGCAATGTAAATTTGTTTCAAAATATGTATACGAATACACATAAAATAACGTAGATTTCTATAAAAAAATATATATACAAAATACACATAAAATGAAGTAAATATGTATAAATAAATGTATGCAAAATACACATAGAATAATGTAAATTCGTATCAAAATAAATAAACAAAATACAAATAAAAGAATGTGTATTTGTATAAATATAAATATACAAAATACACATAAAATAACGTAAATTTATAAAACTATATACAAAATACACAGAATTAATTAAATTTGTATGAAAATATACAAACTACACACAAAATAAGATAAATTTGAATTGAAATATATATACAAAATACATGAAATAAAGTAAATTTGTATCAAAATATTTATACAAATACACATATAATAACGTAAATTTGTATGAAAATATATAAACAAAATACACATTAAATAATGTAAATACGTATAAAAAAAATGTGTACAAAATACTCATATAATCATGTAATTCGTATCAATATATATAAACAAAATACAAATAAAATAATATAAATTTGTATGAGTAAACGTGTATAAATATAATTGTACAAAATACACATACAAAATAAACATAAATAAGGTAAATTTGTAATGAAATATATGTATAAAATACATATAAAATAATGTAAATTTATATGAAAATATATATACAAATACACATAAAATACCATGAATTTGTATAAATTATACATTCAAAATAAATATTAAATAATGTAAATGCGTATAAAAAATATATATAAAAGTACATATAAAATGATGTAAACTCGTATCAATATAAATCAACAAATACCAATAAAATAATATATATTTGAATGAAAATAGATTTACAAAATACACATAACTTAACTAAAATTTGTATTGAAATATATACAAAATACATATAAATAATTTGAGTGTATGAAAATAGATATTCAAAATACATATAAAACGAGGTAAATTTCTTTGAAATATATATAAATACCCATAAATATTGTAAATTTGTGTCAAAATATATAAACAAATACATAAAATAACGTAAATTTGTATAAAAATATATACAATAATACAGAATAATGTCAAATCGTATCAAATGAATAAGCAGAATATCAATAAAATAACGTAAATTTGTATGAAATAAAGATGCAAAATACCCATAAAATAAATCATATTTTATAAAATACATATACAAAAATTTACATTATTTGATATGTATTTTGTATATATATTTTATACGTATTTACATAATTTCATATGTATTTTGTATATATATTTCATAGAAATCTACTTTTTTTATGTTTATTCGTATATATATTTTGAAACAAATTTACATTGTTTTATATGTATTTTTGAATATCTCTTTTAATACAAATTTTCCTTATTGTATATGCATTTTGTATATTTATTTCAATACAAATTTAAATATTTTATGTGTATTTTTTGTATATATATTTTTATAAAAAATGCGATAATTTTTGGGAATTTTGCATCTTTATTTTCATAAAAATTTACATTATTTTATTGATATTCTGTGTATTTATTTTGATACGATTTACATTATTCTATTTGTTTTTGTATATATTTTATACACATTTACATTATTTAATGTGTATCTTGCATATATATTTTATACAAATTTACGTTATTTTAAGTGTATTTGTTTTATATTTCATTCAAATTTATTTTTATTATTTAATTCGAAATTACATTATTTTATGTGTATTTTTATATATATTTTTTTATACGTATTTACTTAATTTTATGTGTATTTTATATATATATTTTTATAGAAATCTACGTTTTTTTATTTGTATTCGTATATATATTTTGAAACAAATTTACATTGTTTTATATGTATTATTATCTCTTTCAATACAAATTTACCTTATGGTATGTGTATTTTGTATATTTATTTTAATGCAAATTTAAATATTTTATGTGTATTTTGGTATATATATTTTATAAGAAATGCGCTATTTTTATGGAATTTTGCATCTTTATTTTCATACAAATTTACATTATTTTATTAATATTCGGTGTATTTATTTTGATACGATGTTACATTATTCTATTTGTTTTTTGTATATACTTTTTTTATACATATTTACATTATTTAATGTGTATCTTTCATATATATTTTATAAATAAAATTTATTATCTATTATCTATTTTCATACAAATACACATTCTTTTCATGATATTTTGTTTATTTATTTTGACACGAATTTACATTATTTGATATGTATTTTTATATATATTTTATACGTATTTACATAATTTCATATGTATTTTGTATATATATTTCTATAGAAATCTACTTTATTTTATGTGTATTCGTATATAATTTTGAAACAAATTTACATTGTTTTATATGTATTTTGAATATCTCTTCAAAATAAATTTACTTTATAAAATATATTTTGTATATTTATTTCAATACAAATTTAAATATTTTATGTGTATTTTTGTAAATATATTTTTATAAAATGCGATAAATTTGTTTTAAATATATATCATACAAAATAACGTAGATGCATAAAAATAATATAAATACATAAAATGAATAAAATGCGTATTTACAAAATACTATAAATAATAATAATGTAAATTGTATCAAAATAAATTTAATAAATATAAATATAAATACATAAAATAACGTAAATTTGTATAAAATTATATACAAAAATACACAGAAGTAATTAAATTGTATGAATAGATATACAAAATACAAATAAAAAGCTAAATTTGAATTGAAATGTATATACAAAATACATAAAATAATGTAGATTTGTATCAAAATATTTATAAAAGTACCCATAAATAACGCATTTTTATTTATAAAATATATATACCAAAATACACATAAAAAAATTAAATTTGTATTAAAATAAATATACAAAAACACATACAATAAGGTAAATTTGTATTGAATAGATATGCAAAATACATATAAAACTATGTAATTTGTTTCAAAATATATAAATACATAAAATAACGTAGATTTATAAAATATATATAAAAATACACATAAATGAAGTAAATACGTATAAATGTATACAAAATACACATAAATAATGTAAATTCGTATCAAAATAAATATGCAAATACCAATAAAAGAATGTATTTATATAAATATAAATATATAAAAATACACATAAAATAACGTAAATTTATATAAAACTATATTCAAAAATACACAGAAGTATTTTAATTTGTATGAAAATAGATATAAAATAAGGTAAATTGTTTCAAATTCAATAAACAAAATTCAGATAAAAGAACGTATATTTGTAGAAAATAAATATACAAAAACACATTAAATAACGAAAATTTGTATGAAAATATATAAAAAATTAAACAAAATAATTTCAATTTGTATGAAAATAAATATACAAAATACACATGTATTTTGTATATCTATTTTCATACAAATTTAATTACTTCTGTGTATTTTTGTATATAGTTTTATATAAATTTACGTTATTTTATTTGTATTTTGTATATTTATATTTATACAATACACATTCTTTTATTAGTATTTTGTTTATTTATTTTGATACGAATTTACATTATTTTATGTGTATTTTGTATACATTTTTATACGTATTTAATTCATTTTATGTGTATTTTGTATATATATTTGCATACAAATCTACGTTATTTTATGTGTATTCGTATATATATTTTGGAACAAATTTATATTGTTTTATATGTATTTTGCATATCTATTTCAATACAGATTTACCTTATTGTATGTATTTTGCATATTTATTTCAATTCAAATTCAATTCAAATTTTCTATGTCTATTTTGGTATCTATATTTTTATAAAAAATTCGTTATTTAATGGGTATTTAGCATCTTAATTTTCATACAAATTTACATTGTTTTATTAATATTCTGTGTATTTATTTTGATACGATTTTATATTATTCTATTTGTGTTTTGTATATTTTTTTTTTACATATTTACATTATTTAATGTGTATTTTTTATATATATTTTATACAAATTTACGTTATTTTAAGTGTATTTGTTTATATATTTTCATTCAAATTTACATTATTTTATGTGTATTTTGTAAATGTATTTCAATACAAATTTACCTAATTTTATGTGTATTTTGTATATTTATTTTCATACAAATTAAAATTATTTTGTGTATTTTTGTATATAGTTTTATACAAATTTAGGTGATTATATGTGTATATTGTATATCTATTTTCATACAAATACACATTCTTTTATTGATATTTATATATATATATATATATATATATATATATATATATATATATATATATATATATATATATATATATATATATATATATATATATATATATATATATATATATATATATATATATATATATATATATATATATATATATATATATATATATATATATATATATATATATTTATACGTGTTTACATCATTTGATGTGTATTTTGTATATATATTTCTATAGAAATCTACGTTGATTTATGAGTATTCGTATATAGATTTTGAAATAAATTTACACTGTTTTATGTGTATTTTGCATATTTTTTCAATACAAATTTACCTTATTGTATATGCATTTGGTATATTAATTTTAATACAAATTTAATTATGCTATGTGTATTTTTGTATATGTATTTTTATAAAAATATGCTTTATTTTATGGGTATTTTGCATTTTTATTTTCATACAAATTTACATTATTTTATTTATATTCTGTTTTTTTTTTTAAACAATTTTACATTATTCTATGTGTATTTTGTATATCTATTTTTATACGTATTTACTTAATTTTATGTGTATTTTGTATATATATTTTTATAGAAATCTACGTTATTTTATGTGTATTCGTATATATATTTTGAAACAAATTTACATTGTTTTATATGTATTTTTGAATATCTCTTTCAATACAAATTTACCTTATTGTATGTGCATTTTGTATATTTATTTCAATCCAAATTTAAATATTTTATGTGTATTTTGGTATATATATTTTTATAAGAAATGCGCTATTTGATGGGATTTTGGATCTCTATTTTCATACAAATTTACATTATTTTATTAATATTCGGTGTATTTATTTCGATACGATTTCACATTATTCTATTTGTTTTTTTGTATATATTTTTTTTATACATATTTACATTATTTAATGTGTATCTTGCATCTTTTATCGTAGTTTTGTTTATTTATTTTTATACGAGTTTACATTATTTTAGGTGTATTTGATATGTATATTTTTATACTTATTTATATAATTTTATTTGTGTTTTGAATATATATTTTCATAGAAATTTACTCTATTTTATGGGTATTCGTATATATATTTTGATACAAATTTACATTATTTATGTTTATTTTGCATATCTATTTTAATAGAAATTTACCATATTGTATGTGTATTTTGTATATTTATTTTAATACAAATTTAATTATTTTATGTGTATTTTTGTAAAAATATGCGTTATTATTTGGGTATTTTCCATCTTTATTTTCATACAAATTTACATTATTTTATTGATATTCTGTTTATTTATTTTGATACGATTTTACATTATTCTATGTGTATTTTGTATATATATTTTATACACATTTGCATTATTTAATGTATATTTTGTATATATATTTTATATAAATTTACGCTATTTTATGTGTATTTGTTTATATATTTTCATACAAATTTACAATATTTTATGTGTAATTTGTATATGTATTTCAACAGATTTGCCTAATTTTATGTGTAATTTGCATATCTATTTTCAAACAAATTTAAATAATTTTTTGTGTATTTTTGTATATTTTTTTACAAATTTTAGTTATTTTAATTGTATTTTGTATTTATATTTTCCTACAAATATACATTCTTTTATTGGAATTTTGTTTATCTATTTTGATACGAATTTACATAATTTTATGTGTATTTTGTATATATTTTTTCTTTTATTTATATTTTTTTATTTTATATATATTTTCATAAAAATTTACGTTATTTTATTGTGTGTATTCGTATATGATTTGATACAAATTTACATTATTTTATGTTTATTTTGCATATCTATTTCAATATAGATTCATCTTATTGTATGTGTATTTTGTATATTTATTTTAATACAAATTTAATTATTTTATGTGTACTTTGTATACATTTTCTTATACGTATTTACTTCATTTAATGTGTATTTTGTATATATATTTTTATAGTAATCTACGTTATTTTATGTGTATTGGTATATATATTTTGAAGCAAATTTACATTGTTTTATATGTATTTAGCATATCTATTTCAATATAAATCTACCTTATTGTATGTGCATTTTGTATAGTTATTGTAATACAAATTTAAAATTTTTATTATTTTGGTATATATATTTTTATAAAAAGTTTTATATAAATTTAAAATATTTTATGTGTATTTTGTATATCTATTTTCATACAAATACACATTTTTTAATGATATTTTGTTTATTTATTTTGACGCTAAATCACATTATTTAATGTGTATTGCATATATATTTTTTTATACGTATTTACGTCATTTCATGTGTATTTTGTATATATATTTCTATAGAAATATATGTTATTTTATGTGTATTCGTATATTTATTTTGAAACAAATATACATTGTTTTATGTGCATTTTGCATATTTTTTCAATATAAATTTACCTTTTTGTACGTGCATTTTGTATATTAATTTTAATACAAATTTAATTATTCTATGTGTATTTTTGTATATGTATTTTCATACAAAAATGCTTTATTTTATGGGTATTTTGCATCTTTATTTTCATACAAATTTACATTATTTTATTGATATTCTGTGTATTTATTTTGATACGATTTTACATTATTCTATGTATATTTTGTATATATATTTCATACAAATGAACGTTATTTTATGTGAATTTGTTTTCATTTCATACAAATTTACATTATTTTATGTGTATTTTGTACATGTATTTAAATACAAATTTAACTAATTATATGTGTATTATGTATATCTATTTTCATACAAATTTAAATTAATTTTGTGTATTTTAGTATATATTTTTATTCAAATTTTCGTAATTTTATGTGAATTTTGTATATTTATTTTCCTACAAATATACGTTCTTTTATTGGAATTTTGTTTATTTATTTTGATACGAGTTTTTATTATTTTAGGTGTATTTGATATATATATTTTTATACTTATTTACATAATTTTATATGTATTTTGAATATATATTTTCATAGAAATTTACTCTATTTTATATGTATTCGTATATATATTTTGATACAAATTTACATTATTTATGTGTATTTCGCATATCTATTTCAATACAAATTTTCTTTATTGTATGTGCCTTTTGTATATTTATTTTGATGCAGATTTAATTATTTTATGTGTATTTTTGTATATATATTTTAAACAAATATGCGTTATTATATGGGTATTTTGCATCTTTATTTTCATACAAATTTACATTATTTTTTGATTGTCTGATTATTTATTTTGATACCATTTAACGTTAAACTGTTTATTTTTTATATATATTTTAGACATATTTACATTATTCAATGTATTTTTTGTACATATATTTTATGGTAATTTACGTTATCTTATGTGTATTTGTTTATATATTTTCATACAAATTTACATTTTTTTATGTGTATTTTGTATATGTATTTCAATAAAATTTGACTAATTTCATTTGTATTTTGCATATCTATTTTGAAACAAATTTAAATTATTTTTGTGTATTTTTGTATTATTTTTATACAATTTTTTTTTATTTGTATTTTGTATATATATATTTTCCTACACATATACATTCTTTTAGAGGAAATTTTGTTTATTTATTTTGATACGAATTTACATTATTTTATGTGTATTTTGTATATATATTTTTCTATGTATTTACATTATTTTATGTGTATTATGTATATATATTTTCATAAAAATTTACGTAATTTTATTGTGTGTATTCGTATATATTTTGATAAAAATTTTCATTATTTTATGTGTATTTTGCATATCTATTTCAATTAAAATCTACCTTATTGTATGTGTATTTTGTATATTTATTTTAATACAATTTTAATTATTTTATGTGTATTTTTGTATATATATTTTTTTTAAATATGAGATATTTTATGGGTATTTAGCATCTTTAATTTTATATATTTTAACATTACGTACATATCTTTTATACGTATTTACATTATTTAATGTGTATTTTGTTAATATATTTTTTTACAAATTTACGTTATTATATGTGTATTTGAATATATATTTTTATACAAATTTACATTATTTTATGTATTTTCTATATTTATTTCAATTCAAATTTAGCTTATTTTATGTGTCTTTTGTATATCTATTTTCATACAAATTTAATTATTTATGTTTATTTTTGAATATAGTTTTATACAATTTTACGTTATTTTATGTGTATTTTGTATATTTATATTTATACAAGTAAACATTCTTTTATTGGCATTTAGTTTATTTATTTTGATACGAATTTACATTATTTTATGTGTATTTTGTATACATTTTCTTATACGTATTTACTTCATTTTATGTGTATTTTGTATATATATTTTATAGAAATCTACATTATTTTATGTGTATTCGTATGTATATTTTGAAACAAATTTACATTGTTTTATATGTATTTTGCATATTTATTTCAATACAAATTTACCTTATTGGATGTGCATTTTGTATATTTATTGTAATACAAATTTAAATATTTTATGTGCATTTTGGTATATATATTTTCATAAAAAATGCGTTGTTTTATGGGTATTTTGCATCTTTATTTTCATACAAATTTACATTATTTTATTAATATTCTGTGTATTTATTTTGATACTATTTTACATTATTCTATTTTTGTTTTGTATATATTTTTTTTATACATATATACATTATTTAATGTGTATTTTCTATATATATTTCATACAAATTTTCGTTATTTTAAGTGTATTTGTTTATATGTTTTTATTCAAATTTACATTATTTTATGTGTATTTTGTATATGTATTTCAATAGAAATTTACCTAATTTCATGTGTATTTTGTATATAAATTTTATACAAATTTAAAATATTTTTTGTGTATTTTTGTATAGAGTTTTATACAAATTTACAATATTTTATGTGTATTTTGTATATCTATTTTCATACACATACACTTTTATTGATATTTTGTTTATTTATTTTGATGCGAATTTATATTATTTAATGTGTATTGTGTATATATATTTTTATACGTATTTACGTCATTTCATACACATTCTTTTATTGATATTTTGTTTATTTATTTTGATGCGAATTTATATTATTTAATGTGTATTGTGTATATATATTTTTATACGTATTTACGTCATTTCATGTGTATTTTGTATATATATTTCTATAGAAATATACGTTATTTTATGTGTATTCGTATATATATTTTGAAACAAATATACATTGTTTTATGTGCATTTTGCATATTTTTTCAATACAAATTTACCTTATTGTACGTGCATTTTGTATATTAATTTTAATACAAATTTAGCTATTCTATGTGTATTTTTGTATATGTATTTTTATAAAAATATGCTTTATTTTATATTATTCTATGTATATTTTGTATATCTATTTTATACCAATGTACGTTATTTTATGTGAATTTGTTTTCATTTCATACAAATTTACATTATTTTATGTGAATTTTGTACATGTATTTAAATACAAATTTAACTAATTATATGTGTATTTTGTATATCTATTTTCATACAAATTGAAATTAATTGTGTGTATTTTTGTATATATTTTTATTCAAATTTTCGTAATTTTATGTGTATTTTGTATATTTATTTTCCTACAAATATACGTTCTTTTATCGGAATTTTATTTATTTATTTTGATACGAATTTTAATTTTTTTTAGGTGTATTTGATATATATATTTTTATACTTATTTACATAATTTTATATGTATTTTGAATATATATTTTCATAGAAATTTACTCTATATGTATATGTATAGAAAATACACATGAAATAATCTAAATTCGTATCGAAATAAATGAACAAAATACCGATAAAATAATGTAATTTTGAATGAAAATATATATAGAAAATACACATAAAATAACGTAAATACAAATAAATATATAAACATAAAATGATTTGAATTTGAATGAAAATAGATATAAAAATAAACTTAAAATAAGGCAAATTTATAATGAAATATATATACAAAATACACATAAAATAATGTAGATTTGTTTCAAATATATATACGAATACACATAAAATAACGTAGATTTCTATAGAAATATATATACAAAATACACATGAAATGTTGTAAATACGTATAAAAATATATATACAAAATACACATTAAATAATGTAAATTCGTGTCAAAATAAATAATTAAAATATCAATAAAAGAATGTGTATTTGTATGAAAATACATATACAAAATACACATAAAATAACGTAAATTTGTATAAAACTATATATAAAAATACACAAAAATAAGTTAAATTTGTATGAAAATAAATATACAAAATACACATAAAATTAGGTAAATTTGTAAAGAAATACATATACAAAATACACATAAAATAATGTAAATTTGATTGAAAATATATAAACAAATACACTTAAATTAACATAAATTTGTATAACATATATATAAAATACTCATTAAATAATGTAAATATGTATAAAAAATATATATATACAAAACACAAATAGAATAATGTAAAATCGTATTAAAATAAAATAATGTAAATTTGTATGAAAATAAAGATGCAAAATACCCATAAAATAACGCATTTTTTATAACTATACAAATTACACATGAAAGAATGTAAATACGTATAAAAGTATATATACAAAATACACATTAAATAATGTAAATTCTCGTCAAAATAAATAAACAAAATGTCAATATAAGAATGTGTATTTGTATGAAAATAAATATACAAAATACACATAAGATAACATAAATTTGTATAAAACTATATACAAAAATACACAAAAATAATTTAAATTTGTATGAAAATAAATATACAAAATACACATAAAATTAGGTAAATTTGTATTGAAATACATATACAAAATACATAAAATACTGTTAATTTGAATGAAAATTCATAAAAAAATACAATTAAAATAAAGTAAATTTTTATAAAAAAAATATACAAAACACAAATAGAATAATGTAAAATCGTATCAAAATAAATACACAGAATATTAATAAAATAATGTAAATTTGTATGAAAATAAAGAAGCAAAATACTCATAAAATAACGCTTTTTTTAAAAATATATACAAAATACACAAAAAAATTTATTTGTATTAAAATAAATATACGAAATACACATACAATAAGGTAAATCTGTATTGAAATAGATATGCAAAATACATATAAAACAATGTAAATTTGTTTCAAAATATATATACGAATACACATAAAATAACGTAGATTTGTATAAAAAATATATACAAAATACACGTAAAATGAAGTAAATACGTATAAAAAGATATATACAAAATACACATAAAATAATGTAAATTCGTATCAAAATAAATAAACAAAATACCAATAAAAGAATGTGTATAAATATAAATATACAAAATACACATAAAATAACGTAAATTTGTATAAAACTATATACAAAAATACACAGAAGTAATTAAATTCGTATGAAAATAGATATACAAAATACAGATAAAATAAGCTAAATTTGAATTGAAATGTATATACAAAATACATAAAATAATGTAAATTTGTATCAAAATATTTATAAAAATACATATAATAACGTTAATTTGTTTAAAAATATATAAACAAAATACATATTAAGTAATGTAAATACGTATAAAAAATATGTACAAAATACACATATAATCATGTAATTCGTATCAAACTAAATAAACAAAATAGCAATAAAATAATGTAAATTTGTATGAGAAAACATACAAATACATATAAAATAACGCTAATTTCTATAAAAATATATGTCCAAAAATGAACGTAAAACAAATTCACTTTGGATAAAAATATATATACAAAACACACATTAAATAATGTAAATGCGTACATAAAATAACCTAAATTTGTATAAAACTATATACAAAAATACACAAAAATAGTTTAAATTTGTATGAAAAAAAATATACAAAATACACATAAAATTAGGTTAATTTCTATTGAAATACATATACAAAATACACATAAAATAATGTAAATTTGAAAGAAAATATATAAACAAATACACATATAATAACGTAAATTTGTATGAAATATATATACAAAATACACATTAAATAATGTAAATATGTATAAAAAAATATATACAAAACACAAATAGAATAATGTAAAATCGTATCAAAATATATACACAGAATATTAATAAAATAATGTAAATTTGTATGAAAATTAAGATGCAAAATACCTATAAAATAACGCATTTTTTATAAAATTATTGATACCAAAATACACATAAAATATTTGAATTTGTATCAAAATAAATATACAAAATGCACATACAATAAGGTAAATTTGTATTGAAATAGATATGCAAAATACATATAAAATAATGTAAATTTGTTTCAAAATATATATACGAATACACATAAAATAACGTAGATTTCTATAAAAATACATATACAAAATACACATAAAATTAAGTAAATACGTATAAAAAAATGTATACAAAATACACATAAAATAATGTAAATTCGTAAAAATATAAATAAACAATATAGCAATAAAAGAATGTGTATTTGTATAAATATAAATATACAAAATGCACATAAAATAATGTAAATTTATATAAAACTATACATAAAATAACGCAAATTTCTATAAAAATATATGTACAAAAATGAACATAAAATAAATTTGCATAAAAATATATATACAAAACACACATTAGATAATGTAAATGAGTATAAAAATATGTATACAAAATACCTATGAAATAATCTAAACTCGTATCGAATTAAATTAAGAAAATACCAATATAATAATGCAATTTTGGATGAAAATATATATACAAAATACATATAAAATAACCTAAATACAAATACAAATATACACATAAAATAATTTAAAATTGAATGAAATAAATATACAAAATAAACATAAAATAAGGTAAATTTGTAATGAAATATATGAAAAATTACACATAAAATAATATAAATTTGTATGAAAATATATATACAAATACACATTAAATAACATGAACTTGTATAAAATTTGTATCAAAATATATACGAATACACACAATAAAATAACGTAATTTTTTTATGAAAATGTATATACAAAATACACATAAAATAATGTAAATTTGTATAAAAATATATAAACAAATACACATAAAATAATGTAAATTTGGATAAAATATATATACAAAATAAACCTTAAATAATGTAAATATGTATAAAAAATATATACAAAATACACATAAAATAATGTTAAATCGTATCAAAATAAATAAAGAGAATATCAATAAAATAATGTAAATTTGTATGAAAATAAAGCTGCAAAATATCCATATAATAACGCATATTTGCATAAAAATATATATATAAAAATACATATAAAATAATTAAATTTGTATTAAAATAAATATACAAAATGCACGTACAATAAAGAAAATTTGTATTGAAATAGATATGCAAAATACACATCAATAATGTAAATTTGTATCAAAATATATATACGAATACTCATAAAATAGAGTAAATTTCTATGAAAATATACATACAAAATAGATATACAAAATACACATATAACTAGTTAAATTTGTATTTAAATACATGTACAAAAAACACATAAAATAACGTAGATTTGTATGAAATGAAAACAAATACATTTTATATAAAATATATATACAAAATACACATAGAATAATGTAAAATCATACCAAATAAATACACAGAATATCAATAAAATAATGTAAGTTTGTATGAAAATAAAGATGCAAAATACCCATAAAATAAAGCAAATTTTTTTAAAAATACATACACAAAAATACACATAGATTAATCAAATTTGTATTAAAATTAATATACAAAATGCACATACAATAATGTAAATTTGTATTGAAAAAATATGCAAAATACACATAAAACAATGTAAATTTGTTTCAAAATATATATACGAATACACATAAAATAACGTAGATTTCTATAGAAATATATATACAAAATACACTTGAAATAATGTAAATACGTATAAAAATATATATACAAAATACACATTAAATAATGTTAATTCGTGTCAAAATAAATAAAAAAAATATCATGAAAAGAATGTGTATTTGTATGAAAATAGATATACAAAATACACATAAAATAACCTAAATTTGAATAAAACTATATACAAAAATAAACAAAAATAATTTAAACTTGTATGAAAATAAATATACAAAAAACATAAAATTAGGTAAATTTGTATTGAAATACATATACAAAATACATATAAAATAATGTAAATTTGAATGAAAATATATAAACATATAGACTTAAAATAACGTAAATTTGTATGAAATATATATACAAAAAACACATTAAATAATGTAAATATGTATAAAAAAAATATATACAAAACACAAATAAAATAATGTGAAATCGTATCAAAATAAATACAGAAAATATTAATAAAATAATGAAAATTTGAATGAAAATTAAGATTCAAAATACCCATGTCATGTGTATTCGTATATATATTTTGAAACAAATTTACATTGTTTATATGTTTTTTGCATATCTATTTTTGTGTATTCTGTACTTATTTTTGTTATACATAGAATAATGTAAAATCGTATCAAAATAAGTACACAGAATATCAATAAAATAATTTTAATTTGTATGAAAACAAAGATGCAAAATACCCATAAGAAAAAGCATATTTTTTTCTAAAAATATATATACAAAAATACACATAGAATAATTAAATTTGTATTAAAATTAATATACAAAATGCACACATACAATAAGGTAAATTTGTATTGAAAAAAAACGCAAAATACAAAAAAACATTGTAAATTTGTTTCAAAATATATATACGAATACACATAAAAAAAAAAAAAATATATATATATATATATATATATATATATATATATATATATATATATATATATATATATATATATATATATATATATATATATATATATATATATATATATATATATATATATATATATATATATATATGTATAAAATACATATTAAGTAATGTAAATTCGTGTCAAAATAAAAACAACAAAATATCATGAAAAGAATGTGTATTTGTATGAAAATAAATAATAGATAATAGATTTGTATGAAATATATATGCAAGATATACATTAAATAAGGTAAATATGTATAAAAAAAATATATACAAAAAACAAATAGAATAATGTAAGATCGTATCAAAATAAATACACCGAATATTAATAAAATAATGTAAATTTGTATGAAAATAAAGATGCAAAATTCCCATCAAATAGCGCATTTCTTATAAAAATATATATACCAAAATACACATAAAATATTTAAATTTGTATTGAAATAAATATACAAAATGCACATACAATAAGGTAAACTTCTATTGAAAGAGATATGCAAAAATACATATAAAACAAAGTAAATTTGTTTCAAAATATATATACGAATACACATAAAATAACGTAGATTTCTATAAAAATATATATACAAAATACACATAAAATTAGGTAAATACGTATAAAAAAATGTAAACAAAATACACATAAAATAATATAAATTCGAAACAAAATAAATAAACAAAATACCAATAAAAGAATGTGTATTTGTATAAATATAAATGTACAAAATACACATACAAAATAAACATAAAATAAGGTAAATTTGTAATGAAATATATGTACAAAATACGCATAAAATAATGTAAATTTATATGAAAATATATATACAAATACACATAAAATACCATGAATTTGTATAAAATTATATATTTAAAATAAATATTAAATAATGTAAATGCGTATAAAAATATATATAAAAAGTACATATAAAATAATGTAAATTCGTATCAATATAAATCAACAAAATACCAATAAAATAATATAGATTTGAATGAAAATAGATTTACAAAATACACATAACATAACTAAAAATTTGTATTGAAATATATACAAAAATACATAAAAATAATTTGAGTTTGTATGAAAATAAATATTCAAAATACACATAAAACTAGGTAAATTTCTTTTGAAATATATATTCAAAATACCCATAAAATATTGTAAATTTGTGTCAGAATATATAAACAAATACACATAAAATAACGTAAATTTGTTTGAAAAATATATACAAAATACACATAGAATAATGTCAAATCGTATCAAAATGAATGAGCAGAATATCAATAAAATAACGTAAATTTGTATGAAAATAAAGATGCAAAATACCCATAAAATAAATCATATTTTTATAAAAATACATATACAAAAATACACATAGAATAATTAAATTTGTATTAAAATTAATATACAAAATGCATATACAATAAGGTAAATTTGTATTGAAAAAATATGCAAAATACACATAAAAGTGTAAATTTGTTTAAAAATCTATATACGAATACACATAATATAACGTAGATTTCTATAGAAATATATATACAAAATACACATGAAATGATGTAAATACGTATAAAAATATATATACAAAATACACATTAAATAATTTAAATTCTCGTCAAAATAAATAAACAAAATATCAATAAAAGAATGTGTATTTGTATGAAAATAGATATACAAAATACTCATAAAATAACCTTAGCTTGTATAAAACTATATACAAACATACACAAAAATAATTTAAATTTCTATGAAAATAAATATATAAAATACACATAAAATTATTTTGTATATCTATTTTATACAAATGTACGTTATTTTATGTGAATTTGTTTTCATTTCATACAAATTTACATTATTTTATGTGTATTTTGTACATGTATTTAAATACAAATTTAACTAATTACATATTTTTTTAAAAATACATATACAAAAATACACATAGATTAATCAAATTTGTATTAAAATTAATATACAAAATGCACATACAATAAGGTAAATTTGTATTGAAAAAATATGCAAAATGCACATAAAACAATGTGTATTTGTTTCAAAATATATATTCGAATACACATAAAATAACGCAGATTTCTATAGAAATATATATACAAAATAGATTTGAAATAATGTAAATACGTATAAAAATATATATACAAAATACACATTCAACAACGTTAATTCGTGTCAAAATAAATAAACAAAATATCATGAAAAGAATGTGTATTTGTATGAAAATAGATATACAAAATACTCATAAAATAACCTAAATTTGTATAAAACTATATACAAAAATACACAAAAATAATTTAAACTTGTATGAAAATAAATATACAAAAACATAAAAATAGGTAAATTTGTATTGAAATACATATACAAAATACACATAAAATAATGTAAATTTGAATGAAAATATATAAACATATAGACTTAAAATAACGTAAATTTGTATCAATTATATATACAAAAAAAACATTTAATGTAAATATGTATAAAAAAATATATACAAAACACAAATAAAATAATGTAAAATCGTATCAAAATAAATACAGAAAATATTAATAAAATAATGTAAATTTGTATGAAAATTAAGATGCAAAATACCCATAAAATAACGCATTTTTTATAAAAATATATATACGAAAAAACATAAAATATTTGATTTTGTATTAAAATAAATAGATATACAAAATACACATAAAATAAGCTAAATTTGAATTGAAATATATATACAAAATACATAAAATAATGTAAATTTGTATCAAAATACCTATACAAATACACATATAATAACGTAAATTTGTATAAAAATATATAAACAAAATACACATTAAATAATGTAAATACGTATAAAAAAAATGTAAAAATACACAAATAATCATGTAATTCGTATCAAAATAAATAGACAAAATAGCAATAAAAAAATGTAAATTTCTATGAGAAAACATACAAAATACACATAAATCACGCAAATATCAAGAAAATATATATAATAGAATATATTTTTATACATATTTAAAATATTTAATGTATACTTTGTATATATATATTTTATCCAAATTTACGTGATTTTATATGTATTTGTTTATATATTTTTATACAAATTTACATTATTTTATGTGAGTTTTGTATATGTATTTCAATACAAATTTGCCTAACTTTATGAGTATTTTGCATATCTATTTTCAAACAAATTTAAATTATTTTTGTGTATTTTTGTATATATTTTTATACAAATTTTAGTTATTTTATTTGTTTTTTGTATATATATTTTCCTACAAATACACATTCTTTTATTGGAATTTTGTGTATTTAATTTTTTACGAATTTACATTATTTTATATGTATTTTGTATATATATTTTTCTACGTATTTAAACTATTTTAAGTGTATTTTATATATACATTTTCATAAAAATTTACGTTATTTTATTGTGTGTATTCGTATATATTTTGAAACATTTTATACAAATTCATGTTATTTTATGTGTATTTGTATATATATTTTCATACAAATTTATATTATTTTATGTGTATTCTTACATATATTTTATTACAAATTTACCTTATTTTATGTTTATTTTGTATATTTATTTCATTCAATTTTAAATTATTTAATGTGTATATTTGTATTTGTATTTAGGTTATTTTATGTGTGTTTTCTATATATATTTTCATCCAAAATTACATTATTTTATTGTTATTTTCTTAATTTAACTCGATACGAATTTAGATTATTTCATAGGTATTTTGTATACATATTTTTATACTCATTTACATTATCTAATGTGTGTTTTGTATATATTTTTTTATGCAAACTAATTTTATGTGCATTTTTGTACATATATTTTTATAGAAACTTAAAACGTTATTTTATGTGTATTTTGTATATGTTTTTTCATACAAATTTACATTATTTAATTAGTTTTTTGTTTATTTATTTTGATACGAATGACTTGATTATTGGTGTATTTTGTAGATATTTTTTTATACGTATTTACATTACTTAATGTTTATTTTGTTTATATATTTTTTTTACAAATTTACGTTATTATATGTGTATTTGTTAAAAATATTTTGAAACGAATTTACTTTATTTTATGTATTTTGTATATATATTTCAATTCAAATTTAGCTTATTTTGTGTGTATTTTGTATATCTATTTTCATGCAAATTTAATTCCTACTGTGTATTTACTGTATATAGTTTTATACAAATTTACGTTATTTTATGTGCATTTTATATATTTATATTTATACAAATACACATTCTCTTATTGGTATTTTGTTTATTTATATTTATACGAATTTACATTATTTTATGTGTATTTTGTATACATTTTTGATTCGTATTTACTTAATTTTATTTGTATTTTGTATATATATATTTATAGAAATCTACGTTATTTTATGTGTATTCGTATATATATTTTGAAACAAATTTACATTGTTTTATATGTTTTTTGCATATCTATTTCAATACAAATTTACCTTATTGTATGTGTTTTTTGTATATTTATTTTAATACAAATTTAATTTTTTGATGTGTATTTTGGTATATATATTTTTATAAATAAATAAAATGCGTTATTTTATGGGTATTTTGCTTCTTTATTTTCATACAAATTTACATTATTTTATTAATATTCTGTGTATTTATTTTGATACGATTTTACATTATTCTATTTGTGTTTTTCACATATTTTTTTATACAAATTTACGTTATTTTAAGTGTATTTGTTTATGTATTTTCATTCAAATTTACATTATTTTATGTGTATTTTGTGTATGTATTTCAATACAAATTTACCTAATTTTATGTGTATTTTGTATATTTATTTTCATACAAATTTAAAATATTTTGTTTATTTTTGTATATAGTTTTATACAAACAGGTTATTTTATGAGTATTTTGTATATCTATTTTCATACAAATACACATTCTTTTATTGATATTTTGTTTATTTTGACGGGAATTAAAATTATTTAATGTGTATTTTGTATATATATATTTTTATACGTATTTACATCATTTCATGTGTATTTTGTATATATATTTCTATAGAAATCTACCATATTTTATGTGTATTCGTATATAGATTTTTAAACAAATTTACGCTTTAATGTGCATTTTGTATATTTTTCAATACAAATTTACCTTATTGTACGTGCATTTTGTATATTAATTTTAATACAAATTTAATTATTCTTTTTGTATATGTATTTTTAAAAAAAATATGCTTTATTTTATGGGTATTTTGCATCTTTATTTTCATACAAAATTACATTATTTTATTGATATTTTGTGTATTTATTTTGATACGATTTTACATTATTCTATGTGTATTTTGTATATATTTTTCATTTAATTTAGCTTATTTTATGTGTATTTTGTATATCTATTTATTTTAATACAAAATCAAATGTTTTATTTTTTTTTCGTATATATATTTAAAAAAAATGCGTTATTTTATGGGTATTTTGCATCTTAATTTTCATACAAATTTACGTTATTTTATTAATATTTTCTGTATTTATTTTGATACGATTTTACATTATTTTATTTGTGTTTTGTATATATTTTTTTATACATATTTACATTATTTAATGTGTTTTTTGTATATATATTTGATACAAATTTACGTTATTTTAAGTCTATATGTTTATATATTTTCATTCAAATTTACATTATTTTATGTGTATTTTGTATATGTATTTCAATACAAATTTACCTAATTTTATATCTTTTTTGTATATTTATTTTCATACAAATTTAAATTATTTTTGTGTATTTTTGTTTATAGTTTTATACAAATTTAGGTTATTTTATGTGTATTTTGTATATCTATTTTCATACAAATACACATTCTTTTCATGATATTTTGTTTATTTATTTTGACACGAATTAACATTATTTATTGTGTATTTTGTATATATATTTTTTTACATTATTTCAAGTGTATTTTGTATATGTATTTCTATAGAAATCTGCGTTATTTTATGTGTATTCGTATATATATTTTGAAACAAATTTACATTGTTTTATGTGTATTTTGCATATTTTTTCAATACAAATTTACCTTATTGTATGTGCATTTTGTATATTAATTTTTAATACAAATTTGATTAATCTGTGTGTATTTTTGTATATGTATTTTTATAAAAATATGCTTTATTTTATGGGTATTTTGCATCTTTATTTTCATACAAATTTACATTATTTTATTGATATTCTGTGTATTTATTTTAATAGGATTTTACATTATTCTATGTGTATTTCGTATATATATTTTATATAAAACGTATTTGTTTTCATTTCATACAAATCTACATTATTTTATGTATTTTTTGTACATGTATACACATAAAATATTTAAATTTGTATTGAAATAAATATAAAAAATGCACATACAATAAGGTAAACTTCTATTGAAAGAGATATGCAAAAATACATATAAAACAATGTAAATTTGTTTCAAAATATATATACGAATACACATAAAATAACGTAGATTTCTATAAAAATATATATACAAAATACACATAAAATTAAGTAAATACGTATTAAAAAATGTAAACAAAATACACATAAAATAATGTAAACTCGAAACAAAATAAATAAACAAAATACCAATAAAAGAATGTGTATTTGTATAAATATAAATGTACAAAATACACATACAAAATAAACATAAAATAAGGTAAATTTGTAATGAAATATATGAACAAAATATACATAAAATAATGTAAATTTATATGAAAATATATATAGAAATACACATAAAATACCATGAATTTGTATAAAATTATATATTCAAAATAAATATTAAATAATGTAAATGCGTATAAAAATATATATACAAAGTACATATAAAATAATATAAATTCGTATCAATATAAATCAACAAAATACCAATAAAATAATATATATTTGAATGAAAATAGATTTACAAAATACACATAACATAACTAAAATTTGTATTGAAATATATACAAAAATACATAAAAATAATTTGAGTTTGTATGAAAATAGATATTCAAAATACATATAAAACTAGGTAAGTTTCTTTTGAAATATATATACAAAATACCCATAAAATATTGTAAATTTGTGTCAAAATATATAAACAAATACACATAAAATAACTTAAAATAACGTAAATATGTATCAAATATATATACAAAAAACACATTAAATAATGTAAATATGTATAAAAAAATATATACAAAACATAAATAAAATAATGTAAAATCGTATCAAAATAAATACAGAAAATATTAATAAAATAATGTAAATTTGTATGAAAATTAAGATGCAAAATACCAATAAAATAACACATTTTTTATAAAAATATATATACGAAAAAACAAAAAATATTTGATTTTGTATTAAAATAAATAGATATACATTCTTTTATTGGTATTTTGTTTATTTATTTTGTTTCGAATTTACATTATTTTATGTGTATTTTGTTTACATTTTTTTATACGTATTTACTTAATTTTATGTGTATTTTGTATATATATTTTTATAGAAATCTACGTTATTTTATGTGTATTCATATATATATTTTGAAACAAATTTACATTGTTTTATATGTATTTTTGAATATCTCTTTCAATACAAATTTACCTTATTGTATGTGCATTTTGTATATTTATTTCAATCCAAATTTAAATATTTTATGTGTATTTTGGTATATATATTTTTATAAGAAATGCGCTATTTGATGGGAATTTTGTATCTTTATTTTCATACAAATTTACATTAATTTATTAATATTCGGTGTATTTATTTTGATACGATTTCACATTATTCTATTTGTTTTTTTGTATATATATTTTTTTATACATATTTACATTATTTAATGTGTATCTTGCATCTTTTATCGTAATTTTGTTTATTTATTTTTATACGAATTTACATTATTTTAGGTGTATTTGATATGTATATTTTTATACTTATTTATATCATTTTATTTGTGTTTTGAATATATATTTTCATAGAAATTTACTCTATTTTATGGGTATTCGTATATATATTTTGATACAAATTTACATTATTTATGTTTATTTTGCATATCTATTTCAATACAAATTTACCATATTGTATGTGTATTTTGTATATTTATTTTAATACAAATTTAATTATTTTATGTGTATTTTTGTAAAAATATGCGTTATTATTTGGGTATTTTGCATCTTTATTTTCATACAAATTTACATTATTTTATTGATATTCTGTTTATTTATTTTGATACGATTTTACATTATTCTATGTGTATTTTGTATATATATTTTATACACATTTACATTATTTAATGTATATTTTGTATATATATTTTATATAAATTTACGCTATTTTATGTGTATTTGTTTATATATTTTCATACAAATTTACAATATTTTATGTGTAATTTGTATATGTATTTCAATACAGATTTGCCTAGTTTTATGTGTATTTTGCATATCTATTTTCAAACAAATTTAAATTATTTTTATGTATTTTTTATATATTTTATACAAATTTTAGTTATTTTATTTGTATTTTTTATTTATATTTTCCTACAAATATACATTCTTTTAGTGGAATTTTGTTCATTTATTTTCATAAGAATTTACATAATTTTATGTGTATTTTGTATATATATTTTCTACGTATTTACATTATTTTGTGTATTTTTTATATATATTTTCATAAAAATTTACGTTATTTTATTGTGTGTATTCGTATATGATTTGATACAAATTTACATTATTTTATGTTTATTTTGCATATCTATTTCAATATAGATTCACCTTATTGTATGTGTATTTTGTATATTTATTTTAATACAAATTTAATTATTTTATGTGTACTTTGTATACATTTTCTTATACGTATTTACTTCATTTAATGTGTATTTTGTATATATTTTTATAGTAATCTACGTTATTTTATGTGTATTGGTATATATATTTTGAAGCAAATTTACATTGTTTTATATGTATTTAGCATATCTATTTCAATATAAATCTACCTTATTGTATGTGCATTTTGTATAGTTATTGTAATACAAATTTAAAATTTTTATTATTTTGGTATATATATTTTTATAAAAAGAGTTTTATATAAATTTAAAATATTTTATGTGTATTTTGTATATCTATTTTCATACAAATACACATTTTTTATTGATATTTTGTTTATTTATTTTGACGCGAATTCACATTATTTAATGTGTATTGCGTATATATATTTTTATACGTATTTACGTCATTTCATGTGTATTTTGTATATATATTTCTATAGAAATATATGTTATTTTATGTGTATTCGTATATATATTTTGAAACAAATATACATTGTTTTATGTGCATTTTGCATATTTTTTCAATATAAATTTACCTTTTTGTACGTGCATTTTGTATATTAATTTTAATACAAATTTAATTATTCTATGTGTATTTTTGTATATGTATTTTCATACAAAAATGCTTTATTTTATGGGTATTTTGCATCTTTATTTTCATACAAATTTACATTATTTTATTGATATTCTGTGTATTTATTTTGATACGATTTTACATTATTCTATGTATATTTTGTATATATATTTCATACAAATGAACGTTATTTTATGTGAATTTGTTTTCATTTCATACAAATTTACATTATTTTATGTGTATTTTGTACAAGTATTTATACATATTTAACTAATTATATTATATTATATTATTGGCTGGAGTAGGTAGGCAGACACCTACCGAACGGGCGCAAGCCACTCCCGGTGAGGTATATATGGGAGGTGAGAAGGGAGCTGAAGCCCTCCAAAGACCCTTCCCATGTCCTCACTAACCGTTTCCCTATTGTCTCACCAACACCGGAGAGTAGTTCAGCATGCTCTCTAAAGACAGATCCTCTCTTTATCCACACCATACTACATTCACACAACATATACACCTTTTCCCAAAATCAAAATTTCAAAATGGCGCGCATACACCAAGCCTCGGAGTCCCCGACTGGGGGGGGGACCACAAATTCCCCCAGGGAGGACTCCCCTTCTGGCTGCCGACCCGAGAGGTGTCTTGATAACTCCTCGAACCTCTTTCTTCTCAATTTCTGCAACATTCGCGGTCTTCGCTCTAATTTTCATTCTGTGGAACATCATCTCCTCCTCTAAACCTCACCTTCTCTTCCTTACTGAAACACAGGTTTCTGAGGCTACTGACAGCAATCTCTACTCTGTTCCCTCCTACTATCTCTATCCTAAATTTCAATCCAAAGCTGGATGTTGCGCCTACGTGCGCAACGACATCACTTGCTCTCGTGCCCACGACCTTGACTCTTCTGAATTTTCCACCATCTGGTTAAGACTTCACTGTCATTCTATTACTAAATACATCTGTGCTGTTTATCTCTCACCTAACTCTACCAACTATGTAAAATTCTTTGACTATTTGAATTCTAAAGTGGAGCACATCTTGACCCACTCTCCAGTTCACCACCAGCTTTGGCTTTCATCCTCTTTCACTGACCATCCTGGTGAACAAGCCTACAACTTTGCTATCCTCAACGACCTAGAGCAGTTGGTCCAGCACCCTACACGTATTCCCGACCGTCTTGGAGATCGGCCCAACATTCTAGACCTCTTCCTTACCTCAAACCCTTCTGCTTATTCTGTCAAACTGTTCTCTCCGTTGGGCTCCTCCGATCACAATCTTATTTCTGCATCCTGTCCTATCGCTCCTGTACACCCTCTGGACCCACCGAAGAGGCGATGCTTCTGGCATTTTGCTTCAGCTCGGTGGGACGACCTGAGATGTACTTTTCCATTTCCCGTGGAATGATTATTGCTTCCAGGATAGAGACCCTCTGTGTGTGCTCAGCGCATCACAGAGGTGATTGTCTCTGGAATGGAGGCATACATTCCTCGTTCTTTCTCTACTCCTCACGCAAAAAAGCCTTGGTTTAATCACGCTTGTTCTCGTGCTGTCAATGATAGAGAGGTAGCTCACAAAAGGTACCAGAGCCTTCAAACTAATGCTAATTATGAACTTTACATTTCTGCCCGAAATCGTGCCAAATCTATTCTCCGACTAACCAAAAATTCTTTCATTAATAGAAAATGTCAAAACCTTGCTTTCTCTAACTCTTCCCGTGACTTCTGGCATCTAGCCAAACACATCTCCTCCAACTTCACTTCTTCATCTTTCCCTCCACTCCTCAGTCCTGACGGCAACACTGCTGTCTCATCTATCTCTAAGGCTGAACTCTTCTCTCAAACTTTTCTAAAACTCCACTCTGGACGATTCTGGGCATATTCCTCCTACTCATCCCCCTCTGACTCCTTTATGCCTGTTATAAAGATTCTTCAAAATGATGTTTTCTATGCCTCTCTGGACTCAATCCTCAGAAGGCTTATGGACCTGATGGAGTGCCTCCTATTGTCCTTAAAACCTGTGCCTCCGTGCTGTCACCCTGCCTGGTCAAACTCTTTCGCCTCTGCCTGTCAACATCTACCTTTCCTTCTTGCTGGAAGTATGCCTTCATACAGCCTGTACCTAAGAAGGGTGACCGCTCTAATCCCTCAAACTACCGTCCTATTGCTTTACTTTCTTGTCTATCTAAAGCTTTTGAATCAATCCTTAACCGGAAGATTCAAAAGCACCTTTCCACTTCTGACCTTCTATCTGATCGCCAGTATGGGTTCCGAAAGGGGCGTACTACTGGTGATCTCCTAGACTTCTTAACTGACTCTTGGTCATCCGCTCTTAGCCTTGAAGGTGACACTTGTTCTATTGCGCTGGACATAGCAAAATCTTTTGATAGGGTCTGGCACCAATCTTTGCTTGAAAAACTACCCTCCTACGGTTTCTATCCTTCTCTGTACCTTTATCTCCAGTTTCCTTTCTGACTGTTCTATTTCTGCCGTGGTAGACGGTCACTGTTCTTCCCCTAAATCTATTAACAGTGGTGTCCCACAGGGTTCTGTCCTATCTCCCACTCTTTTTCTGTTGTTCATTGATGATCTTCTTTCCAAAACGAACTGTCCTATCCATTCCTACGCCGATGATTCCACTCTGCATTATTCAACTTCTTTTAATAGAAGACCCACCCTTCAGGAACTTAACGACTCAAGGCTGGAGACTGCAGAACGCTTAGCCTCAGACCTTACTATTATTTCCGATTGGGGCAAGAAGAACCTGGTGTCCTTCAACGCCTCAAAAACACTGTTTCTCCACCTATCCACTCGACACAATCTTCCAAACAACTATCCCCTATTCTTTGACAACACCCAGCTATCACCTTCCTCAACACTAAACATTCTCGGTCTATCCTTAACTCAAAATCTCAACTGGAAACTTCATATCTCATCTCTTACTAAATCAGCTTCCTCGAGGCTGGGCGTTTTGTACCGTCTCCGCCAGTTCTTCTCCCCTGCACAGTTGCTGTCCATATACAGGGGCCTTGTCCGCCCTCGTATGGAGTATGCATCTCATGTGTGGGGGGGCTCCACTCACACAGCTCTTCTGGACAGAGTGGAGGCTAAGGCTCTTCGTCTCATCAGCTCTCCTCCTCATACCTCTTAAATTCCGCCGCAATGTTGCCTCTCTTTCTATCTTCTATCGATATTTCCATGCTGACTGCTCTTCTGAACTTGCTAACTGCATGCCTCCCCCCCTCCCGCGGCCCCGCTGCACTCGACTTTCTACTCATGCTCATCCCTATACTGTCCAAACCCCTTATGCAAGAGTTAACCAGCATCTTCACTCTTTCATCCCTCACGCTGGTAAACTCTGGAACAATCTTCCTTCATCTGTATTTCCTCCTGCCTACGACTTAAACTCTTTCAAGAGGAGGGTATCAGGACACCTCTCCTCCCAAACTGACCTATCTTTCGGCCACCTCTTTGGATTCTTTTTAGGAGCAGTGAGTAGCGGGCTTTTTTTTCATTAATGTTTGCTTTTTGTGTGCCCTTGAACTGTCTCCTTTGCTGTAAAAAAAAAAAAAAAAAAAAAATATGTGTATTATGTATATCTATTTTCATACAAATTGAAATTAATTTTGTGTATTTTAGTATAGAAATTTACTCTATTTTATGGGTATTCGTATATATATTTTGATACAAATTTACATTATTTATGTTTATTTTGCATATCTATTTCAATACAAATTTACCATATTGTATGTGTTTTTTGTATATTTATTTTAATACAAATTTAATTATTTTATGTGTATTTTTGTAAAAATATGCGTTATTATTTGGGTATTTTGCATCTTTATTTTCATACAAATTTACATTATTTTATTGATATTCTGTTTATTTATTTTGATACGATTTTACATTATTCTATGTGTATTTTGTATATATATTTTTATACACATTTACATTATTTAATGTATATTTTGTATATATATTTTATATAAATTTACGCTATTTTATGTGTATTTGTTTATATATTTTCATACAAATTTACAATATTTTATGTGTAATTTGTATATGTATTTCAATACAGATTTGCCTAGTTTTATGTGTATTTTGCATATCTATTTTCAAACAAATTTAAATTATTTTTATGTATTTTTTATATATTTTTATACAAATTTAAGTTATTTTATTTGTATTTTGTATTTATATTTTCCTACAAATATACATTCTTTTAGTGGAATTTTGTTCATTTATTTTCATAAGAATTTACATAATTTTATCAGTATTTTTTATATATATTTTTCTACGTATTTACATTATTTTGTGTATTTTTTATATATATTTTCATAAAAATTTACGTTATTTTATTGTGTGTATTCGTATATGATTTGATACAAATTTACATTATTTTATGTTTATTTTGCATATCTATTTCAATATAGATTCACCTTATTGTATGTGTATTTTGTATATTTATTTTAATACAAATTTAATTATTTTATGTGTACTTTGTATACATTTTCTTATACGTATTTACTTCATTTAATGTGTATTTTGTATATATATTTTTATAGTAATCTACGTTATTTTATGTGTATTGGTATATAAATTTTGAAGCAAATTTACATTGTTTTATATGTATTTAGCATATCTATTTCAATATAAATCTACCTTATTGTATGTGCATTTTGTATAGTTATTGTAATACAAATTTAAAAATTTTATTATTTTGGTATATATATTTTTATAAAAAGAGTTTTATATAAATTTAAAATATTTTAGGTGTATTTTGTATATCTATTTTCATAGAAATACACATTTTTTATTGATATTTTGTTTATTTATTTTGACGCGAATTCACATTATTTAATGTGTATTGCGTATATATATTTTTATACGTATTTACGTCATTTCATGTGTATTTTGTATATATATTTCTATAGAAATATATGTTATTTTATGTGTATTCGTATATATATTTTGAAACAAATATACATTGTTTTATGTGCATTTTGCATATTTTTTCAATATAAATTTACCTTTTTGTACGTGCATTTTGTATATTAATTTTAATACAAATTTAATTATTCTATGTGCATTTTTGTATATGTATTTTCATACAAAAATGCTTTATTTTATGGGTATTTTGCATCTTTATTTTCATACAAATTTACATTATTTTATTGATATTCTGTGTATTTATTTTGATACGATTTTACATTATTCTATGTATATTTTGTATATATATTTCATACAAATGAACGTTATTTTATGTGAATTTGTTTTCATTTCATACAAATTTACATTATTTTATGTGTATTTTGTACATGTATTTATATACATATTTAACTAATTATATTTGTATTATGTATATCTATTTTCATACAAATTGAAATTAATTTTGTGTATTTTAGTATATATTTTTATTCAAATTTTCGTAATTTTATGTGAATTTTGTATATTTATTTTCCTACAAATATACGTTCTTTTATCGGAATTTTGTTTATTTATTTTGATACGAGTTTTTATTATTTTAGGTGTATTTGATATATTTTTTTTATACTTATTTACATAATTTTATATGTATTTTGAATATATATTTTCATAGAAATTTTCTCTATTTTATGTGTATTCGTATATATATTTTGATACAAATTTACATTATTTATGTGTCTTTCGCATATCTATTTCAATACAAATTTTCTTTATTGTATGTGCCTTTTGTATATTTAATTTGATGCAAATTTAATTATTTTATGTGTATTTTTGTATACATATTTTTAAACAAATATGCGTTATTATATGGGCATTTTGCATCTTTATTTTCATACAAATTTACATTATTTTATTGATTGTCTGTTTATTTATTTTGATACGATTTTACGTTATTCTGTGTATTTTGTATATATATTTTTAGACATATTTACATTATTTAATGTATATTTTGTACATATATTTTATGGAAATTTACGTTATCTTATGTGTATTTGTTTATATATTTTCATACAAATTTACATTATTTTATGTGTATTTTGTATATGTATTTCAATAAAAATTTGCCTAATTTCATTTGTATTTTGCATATCTATTTTCAAACAAATTTAAATTATTTTTGTGTATTTTTGTATTATTTTTATACAAATTTTTTTTATTTTATTTGTATTTTGTATATATTTTCCTACACATATACATTCTTTTAGAGGAAATTTTGTTTATTTATTTTGATACGAATTTACATTATTTTATGTGTATTTTGTATATATATTTTTCTATGTATTTACATTATTTTATGTGTATTTTGTATATTTTCATTATTTTATGTGTTTTTTGCATATCTATTTCAATTAAAATCTACCTTATTGTATGTGTATTTTGTATATTTATTTTAATACAAATTTAATTATTTTATGTGTATTTTTGTATATATTTTTTTTTAAATATGAGATATTTTATGGGTATTTTGCATCTTTAATTTTATATATTTTTACATTACGTACATATCTTTTATACGTATTTACATTATTTAATGTGTATTTTGTTTATATATTTTAATACAAATTTACGTTATATGTGTATTTGAATATATATTTTGATACAAATTTACATTATTTTATGTATTTTCTATATTTATTTCAATTGAAATTTAGCTTATTTCATGTGTCTTTTGTATATCTATTTTCATACAAATTTAATTATTTTTGTTTATTTTTGTATATAGTTTTATACAATTTTACGTTATTTTATGTGTATTTTGTATATTTATATTTATACAAGTAAACATTCTTTTATTGGCATTTAGTTTATTTATTTTGATACGAATTTACATTATTTTTTTTTTTTTTTTTTTACATTGCAGCCTATTGCGCCGGTAGGCTTCTTCCAGGTAGATCCTGATGGTCGGTCCAAGGCTTCTTTCCGGTAGGTCCTGATGGTCGGCCCAGCCCGTTCTGGCGCAGGCGAGTGTTTTATAGTGGCGCCATCTTGCATTGGCTCATGCTGCCCTCCCAGAGCTCATCTTTGATCCTAGAATCTAGAGTCCGGGTTGATAGGTGGTCTTCTGGACAGCATGTGGGTAGTTTTAAGCCACTCGGCGGCGGCTGAAAAATCCCAGCTTGGTGGCACCGGGCGGGGATTGAACTCGCGTCCTCCTGAACACGAGGCCGTTACTTTGACGACTCAGCCACCGTATTTTGTATACATTTTCTTATACGTATTTACTTCATTTTATGTGTATTTTGTATATATATTTTTATAGAAATCTACGTTATTTTATGTGTATTCGTATGTATATTTTGAAACAAATTTACATTGTTTTATATGTATTTTGCATATCTATTTCAATACCAATTTACCTTATTGTATGTGCATTTTGTATATTTATTGCAATACAAATTTAAATATTTTATGTGCATTTTGGTATATATATTTTCATAAAAAATGCGTTGTTTTATGGGTATTTTGCATCTTTATTTTCATACAAATTTACATTATTTTATTAATATTCTGTGTATTTATTTTGATACTATTTTACATTATTCTATTTGTGTTTTGTATATATTTTTTTATACATATATACATTATTTAATGTGTATTTTCTATATATATTTCATACAAATTTTCGTTATTTTAAGTGTATTTGTTTATATATTTTTATTCAAATTTACATTATTTTATGTGTATTTTGTATATATATTTTATACAAATTTAAATTATTTTTTGTGTATTTTTGTATAGAGTTTTATACAAATTTACAATATTTTATGTGTATTTTGTATATCTATTTTCATACACATACACTTTTATTGATATTTTGTTTATTTATTTTGATGCGAATTTATATTATTTAATGGTGTATTGAGTATATATATTTTTATACGTATTTACGTCATTTCATACACATTCTTTTATTGATATTTTGTTTATTTATTTTGATGCGAATTTATATTATTTAATGTGTATTGTGTATATATATTTTTATACGTATTTACGTCTTTTCATGTGTATTTTGTATATATATTTCTATAGAAATATACGTTATTTTATGTGTATTCGTATATATATTTTGAAACAAATATACATTGTTTGATGTGCATTTTGCATATTTTTTCAATGCAAATTTAACTTATTGTACGTGCATTTTGTATATTAATTTTAATACAAATTTAGCTATTCTATGTGTATTTTTGTATATGTATTTTTATAAAAATATGCTTTATTTGATGGGTATTTTGCATCTTTATTTTCATACAAAATTACATTATTTTATTGATATTCTGTGTATTTATTTTGATACGATTTTACATTATTCTATGTATATTTTGTATATCTATTTTATACCAATGTACGTTATTTTATGTGAATTTGTTTTCATTTCATACAAACCTACTTTATTTTATGTGAATTTTGTACATTCATTTAAATACATTCTTTTATTGATATTTTGTTTATTTATTCTGATGCGAATTTATATTATTTAATGTGTATTGTGTATATATATTTTTATACGTATTTACGTCATTTCATGTGTATTTTGTATATATATTTCTATAGAAATATACGTTATTTTATGTGTATTCGTATATATATTTTGAAACAAATATACATTGTTTTATGTGCATTTTGCATATTTTTTCAATACAAATTTACCTTATTGTACGTGCATTTTGTATATTAATTTTAATACAAATTTAGCTATTCTATGTGTATTTTTGTATATGTATTTTTATAAAAATATGCTTTATTTTATGGGTATTTTGCATCTTTATTTTCATACAAAATTATATTATTTTATTGATATTCTGTGTATTTATTTTGATACGATTTTACATTATTCTATGTATATTTTGTATATCTATTTTATACCAATGTACGTTATTTTATGTGAATTTGTTTTCATTTCATACAAATTTACATTATTTTATGTGAATTTTGTACATGTATTTAAATACATTCTTTTATTGATATTTTGTTTATTTATTTTGATGCGAATTTATATTATTTAATGTGTATTGTGTATATATATTTTTATACGTATTTACGTCATTTCATGTGTATTTTGTATATATATTTTTATAGAAATATACGTTATTTTATGTGTATTCGTATATATATTTTGAAACAAATATACATTGTTTTATGTGCATTTTGCATATTTTTTCAATACAAATTTACCTTATTGTACGTGCATTTTGTATATTAATTTTAATACAAATTTAGCTATTCTATGTGTATTTTTGTATATGTATTTTTATAAAAATATGCTTTATTTTATGGGTATTTTGCATCTTTATTTTCATACAAAATTACATTATTTTATTGATATTCTGTGTATTTATTTTGATACGATTTTACATTATTCTATGTATATTTTGTATATCTATTTTATACCAATGTACGTTATTTTATGTGAATTTGTTTTCATTTCATACAAATTTACATTATTTTATGTGAATTTTGTACATGTATTTAAATACATTCTTTTATTGATATTTTGTTTATTTATTTTGATGCGAGTTTATATTATTTAATGTGTATTGTGTATATATATTTTTATACGTATTTACGTCATTTCATGTGTATTTTGTATATATATTTCTATAGAAATATACGTTATTTTATGTGTATTCGTATATATATTTTGAAACATATATACATTGTTTTATGTTCATTTTGCATATTTTTTCAATACAAATTTACCTTATTGTACGTGCATTTTCTATATTAATTTTAATACAAATTTAGCTATTCCATGTGTATTTTTGTATATGTATTTTTATAAAAATATGCTTTATTTTATGGGTATGTTGCATCTTTATTTTCATACAAAATTACATTATTTTATTGATATTCTGTGTATTTATTTTGATACGATTTTACATTATTCTATGTATATTTTGTATATCTATTTTATACCAATGTACGTTATTTTATGTGAAGTTGTTTTCATTTCATACAAATTTACATTATTTTATGTGAATTTTGTACATGTATTTAAATACAAATTTAACTAATTATATGTGTATTTTGTATATCTATTTTCATACAAATTGAAATTAACTGTGTGTATTTTTGTATATATTTTTATTCAAATTCTAGTAATTTTACGTGTATTTTGTATATTTATTTTCCTACAAATATACGTTCTTTTATCGGAATTTTATTTATTTATTTTGATACGAATTTTCATTTTTTTTAGGTGTATTTGATATATATATTTTTATACTTATTTACATAATTTTATATGTATTTTGAATATATATTTTCATAGAAATTTACTCTATATGTATATGTATAGAAAATACACATGAAATAATCTAAATTCGTAACGAAATAAATGAAAAAAATACTGATAAAATAAAGTAATTTTGAATGAAAATATATATAGAAAATACACATAAAATAACGTAAATACAAATAAATATATAAACATAAAATGATTTGAATTTGGATGAAAATAGATATATAAATAAACTTAAAATAAGGCAAATTTATAATGAAATATATATACAAAATACACATAAAATAATGTAGATTTGTTTCAAAATATATATACGAATACACATAAAATAACGTAGATTTCTATAGAAATATATATACAAAATACACATGAAATGTTGTAAATACGTATAAAAATATATATACAAAATACACATTAAATAATGTAAATTCGTGTCAAAATAAATAATTAAAATATCAATAAAAGAATGTGTATTTGTATGAAAATACATATACAAAATACACATAAAATAACGTAAATTTGTATAAAACTATATATAAAAATACACAAAAATAAATTAAATTTGTATGAAAATAAATATACAAAATACACATAAAATTAGGTAAATTTGTAAAGAAATACATATACAAAATACACATAAAATAATGTAAATTTGAATGAAAATATATAAACAAATACACTTAAATTAACATAAATTTGTATAACATATATATAAAATACTCATTAAATAATGTAAATATGTATAAAATATATATATACAAAACACAAATAGCATAATGTAAAATCGTATTAAAATAAATACACAGAATGTAAATAAAATAATGTAAATTTGTATGAAAATAAAGATGCAAAATACCCATAAAATAACGCATTTTTTATAAATATACAAAATACACATGAAAGAATGTAAATACGTATAAAATATATATACAAAATACACATTAAATAATGTAAATTCTCGTCAAAATAAATAAACAAAATGTCAATAAAAGAATGTGTATTTGTATGAAAATAAATATACAAAATACACATAAGATAACATAAATCTGTATAAAACTATATACAAAAATACACAAAAATAATTTAAATTTGTATGAAAATAAATATACAAAATACACATAAAATTAGGTAAATTTGTATTGAAATACATATACAAAATACACATAAAATACTGTAAATTTGAATGAAAATACATAAACAAATACACTTAAAATAACGTAAATTTGTATAAAAAAATTTATACAAAACACAAATAGAATAATGTAAAATCGTATCAAAATAAATACACAGAATATTAATAAAATAATGTAAATTTGTATGAAAATAAAGAAGCAAAATACCCATAAAATAACGCTTTTTTTTTAAATATATATACAAAAATACACATAAAAAATTTATTTGTATTAAAATAAATATACAAAATGCACATACAATAAGGTAAATCTGTATTGAAATAGATATGCAAAATACATATAAAACAATGTAAATTTGTTTCAAAATATATATACGAATACACATAAAATAACGTAGATTTGTATAAAAAAATATATACAAAATACACGTAAAATGAAGTAAATACGTATAAAAAAATGTAAACAAAATACACATAAAATAATGTAAATTCGTATCAAAATAAATAAACAAAATACCAATAAAAGAATGTGTATTTGTATAAATATAAATATACAAAATACACATAAAATAACGTAAATTTGTATAAAACTATATACAAAAATACACAGAAGTAATTAAATTCGTATGAAAATAGATATACAAAATACAGATAAAATAAGCTAAATTTGAATTGAAATGTATATACAAAATACATAAAATAATGTAAATTTGTATCAAAATATTTATAAAAATACATATAATAACGTAAATTTGTTTAAAAATATATAAACAAAATACATATTAAGTAATGTAAATACGTATAAAAAATATGTACAAAATACACATATAATCATGTAATTCGTATCAAACTAAATAAACAAAATAGCAATAAAATAAAGTAAATTTGTATGAGAAAACATATACAAATACATATAAAATAACGCTAATTTCTATAAAAATATATGTCCAAAAATGAAAGTAAAATAAATTAACTTTGGATAAAAATATATATACAAAACACACATTAAATAATATAAATGCGTACATAAAATAACCTAAATTTGTATAAAACTATATACAAAAATACACAAAAATAATTTAAATTTGTATGAAAAGAAATATACAAAATACACATAAAATTAGGTTAATTTCTATTGAAATACATATACAAAATACACATAAAATAATGTAAATTTGAAAGAAAATATATAAACAAATACACATATAATAACGTAAATTTGTATGAAATATATATACAAAATACACATTAAATAATGTAAATATGTATAAAAAATATATACAAAACACAAATAGAATAATGTAAAATCGTATCAAAATATATACACAGAATATTAATAAAATAATGTAAATTTGTATGAAAATTAAGATGGAAAATACCTATAAAATAACGCATTTTTTAAAAAAATTATTGATACCAAAATACACATAAAATATTTGAATTTGTATCAAAATAAATATACAAAATGCACATACAATAAGGTAAATTTGTATTGAAATAGATATGCAAAATACATATAAAATAATGTAAATTTGTTTCAAAATATATATGCGAATACACATAAAATAACGTAGATTTCTATAAAAATACATATACAAAATACACATAAAATTAAGTAAATACGTATAAAAAAATGTATACAAAATACACATAAAATAATGTAAATTCGTATAAATATAAATAAACAATATAGCAATAAAAGAATGTGTATTTGTATAAATATAAATATACAAAATGCACATAAAATAACGTAAATTTATATAAAACTATACATAAAATAACGCAAATTTCTATAAAAATATATGTACAAAAATGAACATAAAATAAATTTGCATAAAAATATATATACAAAACACACATTAGATAATGTAAATGAGTATAAAAATATGTATACAAAATACCTATGAAATAATCTAAATTCGTATCGAATTAAATTAAGAAAATACCAATATAATAATGTAATTTTGGATGAAAATATATATACAAAATACACATAAAAAAAAACTAAATACAAATACAAATATACACATAAAATAATTTAAAATTGAATGAAATAAATATACAAAATAAACATAAAATAAGGTAAAGTTGTAATGAAATATATGAAAAAATACACATAAAATAATATAAATTTGTATGAAAATATATATACAAATACACATTAAATAACATGAATTTGTATAAAATTTGTATCAAAATATATACGAATACACACAATAAAATAACGTAATTTTTTTATGAAAATGTATATACAAAATACACATAAAATAATGTAAATTTGTATAAAAATATATAAACAAATACACATAAAATAATGTAAATTTGGATAAAATATATATACAAAATAAACCTTAAATAATGTAAATATGTATAAAAAATATATACAAAATACACATAGAATAATGTTAAATCGTATCAAAATAAATAAAGAGAATATCAATAAAATAATGTAAATTTGTATGAAAATAAAGCACCAAAATATCCATATAATAACGCAAAATATATATACAAAAATACATATAAAATAATTAAATTTGTATTAAAATAAATATACAAAATGCACGTACAATAAAGAAAATTTGTATTGAAATAGATATGCAAAATACACATCAATAATGTAAATTTGTATCAAAATATATATACGAATACTCATAAAATAGAGTAAATTTCTATGAAAATATACATACAAAATAGATATACAAAATACACATATAACTGGTTAAATTTGTATTTAAATACATGTACAAAAAACACATAAAATAATGTAGATTTGTATGAAATGAAAACAAATACATTTTATATAAAATATATATACAAAATACACATAGAATAATGTAAAATCATACCAAATAAATACACAGAATATCAATAAAATAATGTAAATTTGTATGAAAATAAAGATGCAAAATACCCATAAAATAAAGCATATTTTTATAAAAATACATACACAAAAATACACATAGATTAATCAAATTTGTATTAAAACTAATATACAAAATGCACATACAATAATGTAAATTTGTATTGAAAAAATATGCAAAATACACATAAAACAATGTAAATTTGTTTCAAAATATATATACGAATACACATAAAATAACGTAGATTTCTATAGAAATATATATACAAAATACACTTGAAATAATGTAAATACGTATAAAAATATATATACAAAATACACATTAAATAATGTTAATTCGTGTCAAAATAAATAAAAAAAATATCATGAAAAGAATGTGTATTTGTATAAAAATAGATATACAAAATACACATAAAATAACCTAAATTTGTATAAAACTATATACAAAAATAAACAAAAATAATTTAAACTTGTATGAAAATAAATATACAAAAAACATAAAATTAGGTAAATTTGTATTGAAATACATATACAAAATACACATAAAATAATGTAAATTTGAATGAAAATATATAAACATATAGACTTAAAATAACGTAAATTTGTATCAAATATATATACAAAAAACACATTAAATAATGTAAATATGTATAAAAAAATATATACAAAACACAAATAAAATAATGTAAAATCGTATCAAAATAAATACAGAAAATATTAATAAAATAATGTAAATTTGTATGAAAATTAAGATTCAAAATACCCATGTCATGTGTATTCGTATATATATTTTGAAACAAATTTACATTGTTTATATGTATTTTGCATATCTATTTTTGTGTATTCTGTATTTATTTTTGTTATACATAGAATAATGTAAAATCGTATCAAAATAAGTACACAGAATATCAATAAAATAATTTAAATTTGTATGAAAACAAAGATGCAAAATACCCATAAGATAAAGCATATTTTTTTCTAAAAATACATATACAAAAATACACATAGAATAATTAAATTTGTATTAAAATTAATATACAAAATGCACACATACAATAAGGTAAATTTGTATTGAAAAAAAACGCAAAATACAAATAAAACATTGTAAATTTGTTTCAAAATATATATACGAATACACATAAAATAACGTAGATTTCTATAGAAATATATATACAAAATACACATGAAATTATGTAAATACGTATAAAAATATATATATAAAATACATATTAAGTAATGTAAATTCGTGACAAAATAAATAAACAAAATATCATGAAAAGAATGTGTATTTGTATGAAAATAAATAGTAGATAATAAATTTGTATGAAATATATATGCAAGATATACATTAAATAAGGTAAATATGTATAAAAAAAATATACAAAAAACAAATAGAATAATGTAAGATCGTATCAAAATAAATACACCGAATATTGATAAAATAATGTAAATTTGTATGAAAATAAAGATGCAAAATTCCCAACAAATAGCGCATTTCTTATAAAAATATATATACCAAAATACACATAAAATATTTAAATTTGTATTGAAATAAATATACAAAATGCACATACAATAAGGTAAACTTCTATTGAAAGAGATATGCAAAAATACATATAAAACAAAGTAAATTTGTTTCAAAATATATATACGAATACACATAAAATAACGTAGATTTCTATAATAATATATATACAAAATACACATAAAATTAGGTAAATACGTATAAAAAAATGTAAACAAAATACACATAAAATAATATAAATTCGAAACAAAATAAATAAACAAAATACCAATAAAAGAATGTGTATTTGTATAAATATAAATGTACAAAATACACATACAAAATAAACATAAAATAAGGTCAATTTGTAATGAAATATATGTTCAAAATACACATAAAATAATGTAAATTTATATGAAAATATATATACAAATACACATAAAATACCATGAATTTGTATAAAATTATATATTCAAAATAAATATTAAATAATGTAAATGCGTATAAAAATATATATAAAAAGTACATATAAAATAATGTAAACTCGTATCAATATAAATCAACAAAATTCCAATAAAATAATATATGTTTGAATGAAAATAGATTTACAAAATACACATAAAATAACTATAATTTGTATTGAAATATATACAAAAATACATAAAAATAATTTGAGTTTGTATGAAAATAGATATTCAAAATACACATAAAACTAGGTAAGTTTCTTTTGAAATATATATACAAAATACCCATAAAATATTATAAATTTGTGTCAGAATATATAAACAAATACACATAAAATAACGTAAATTTGTTTCAAAAATATATACAAAATACACATAGAATATGTCAAATCGTATCAAAATGAATGAGCAGAATATCAATAAAATAAGGTAAATTTGTATGAAAATAAAGATGCAAAATACCCATAAAAAAAGCATATTTTTATAAAAATACATATAAAAAAATACACATAGAATAATTAAATTTGTATTAAAATTAATATACAAAATGCATATACAATAAAGTAAATTTGTATTGAAAAAATATGCAAAATACACAAAAAAGTGTAAATTTGTTTAAAAATCTATATACGAATACACATAATATAACGTAGATTTCTATAGAAATATATATACAAAATACACATGAAATGATGTAAATACGTATAAAAATATATATACAAAATACACATTAAATAATTTAAATTCTCGTCAAAATAAATAAACAAAATATCAATAAAAGAATGTGTATTTGTATGAAAATAGATTTACAAAATACTCATAAAATAACCTAAGTTTGTATAAAACTATATACAAAAATACACAAAAATAATTTAAATTTGTATGAAAATAAATATACAAAATACACATAAAATTATTTTGTATCTCTATTTTATACAAATGTACGTTATTTTATGTGAATTTGTTTTCATTTCATACAAATTTACATTATTTTATGTGTATTTTGTACATGTATTTAAATACAAATTTAACTAATTACATATTTTTATAAAAATACATATACAAAAATACACATAGATTAATCAAATTTGTATTAAAATTAATATACAAAATGCACATACAATAAGGTAAATTTGTATTGAAAAAATATGCAAAATACACATAAAACAATGTAAATTTGTTTCAAAATATATATACGAATACACATAAAATAACGCAGATTTCTATAGTAATATATATATATACAAAATACACTTTAAATAATGTAAATACGTATAAAAATATATATACAAAATACACATTAAATAATGTTAATTAGTGTCAAAATAAATAAACAAAATATCATGAAAAGAATGTGTATTTGTATGAAAATAGATATACAAAATACACATAAAATAACCTAAATTTGTATAAAACTATAAACAAAAATACACAAAAATAATTTAAACTTGTATGAAAATAAATATACAAAAAACATATAAAATTAGGTAAATTTGTATTGAAATACATATACAAAATACACATAAAATAATGTAAATTTAAATGAAAATATATAAACATATAGACTTAAAATAACGTAAATTTGTATCAAATATATATACAAAAAACACATTAAATAATGTAAATATGTATAAAAAAAATATATACAAAACACAAATAAAATAATGTAAAATCGTATCAAAATAAATACAGAAAATATTAATAAAATAATGTAAATTTGTATGAAAATTAAGATGCAAAATACCCATAAAATAACGCATTTTTTATAAAAATATATATACGAAAAAACGTAGAATATTTGATTTTGTATTAAAATAAAAAGATATACAAAATACACATAAAATAAGCTAAATTAAATGAAAAATATATACAAAATACACATAGAATAATGTAAAATCGTATCAAAATAAATACACAGAATATCAATAAAATAATGTAATTTTGTATGAAAATAAAGATGCAAAATACCCATAAAATAAAGCATATTTCTTTAAAAATACATATACAAAAATACACATAGAATAATTAAATTTGTATTAAAATTAATATACAAAATGCACGTACAATAACGTAAATTTGTATTGAAAAAATATACAAAATGCACATTAAAGCGTAAATTTGTTAAAAATCTATATACGAATACACATAAAATAACGTAGATTTCTATAGAAATATATATACAAAATACACATGAAATGATGTAAATACGTATAAAAATATATATATACAAAATACACATTAAATAATTTAAATTCTCGTCAAAATAAATAAACAAAATATCAATAAAAGAATGTGTATTTGTATGAAAATAGATATACAAAATACTCATATAATTATTATAATTATTATAATTATTTTATCTGTATTTTGTATATCTATTTTCATACGAATTTAATTACTTCTGTGTATTTTTGTATATAGTTTTATATAAATTTACGTTATTTTATGTGTATTTTTTATATTTATATTTATACAAATACACATTCTTTTATTGGTATTTTGTTTATTTATTTTGATACGAATTTATATTATTTTATGTGTATTTTGTATACATTTTTTATACGTATTTACTTCATTTTATGTGTATTTTGTATATATATTTTTATAGAAATCTACGTTATTTTATGTGTATTCGTATATATATTTTGAAACAAATTTACATTGTTTTATATGTATTTTGCATATCTATTTCAATACAAATTTACGTTATTGTATGTGTTTTTTGTATATTTATTTTAATACAAATTTAATTTTTTTATGTGTATTTTGGTATATATATTTTTATAAATAAAAAAAATGCGTTATTTTATGGGTATTTTGCTTCTTTATTTTCATACAAATCTACATTATTTTATTAATATTCTGTGTATTTATTTTGATACGATTTTACATTATTCTATTTGTGTTTTGTACATATTTTTTTTATACAAATTTACGTTATTTTAAGTGTATTTGTTTATGTATTTTCATTCAAATTTACATTATTTTATGTGTATTTTGTGAATGTATTTCAATACAAATTTACCTATTTTTATGTGTATTTTGTATATTTATTTCCATACAAAATTTAAAATATTTTTGTGTATTTTTGTATAAAGTTTGATACAAATTTAGGTTATTTTATGTGTATTTTGTATATCTATTTTCATAGAAATACACATTCTTTTATTTATATTTTGTTTATTTATTTTGACATAATTTACATTATTTAATGTATTTTGTATATATATTTTATACAATTTACATCATTTCATGTGTATTTTGTATAGTTTTAAACAAATTTATATTATTTAATATGTATTTTGTATATATATATTTATACAAATACACATTCTTTCATTGGTATTTTGTTTATTTATTTTGATACTAATTTACATTATTTTATGTGTATTTTGTATACATTTTTTATACGTTTTACTTAATTTTATGTGTATTTTGTATATATATTTTTATAGAAATCTACATTATTTCATGTGTATTCGTATATATATTTTGAAACAAATTTACATTGTTTATATGTATTTTGCATATCTATTTTTGTGTATTCTGTATTTATTTTTGTTATACATAGAATAATGTAAAATCGTATGAAAATAAGTACACAGAATATCAATAAAATAATTTAAATTTGTATGAAAATAAAGATGCAAAATACCTATAAAATAAAGCATTTTTTTTTAAATACATATACAAAAATACACATAGAATAATTAAATATGTGTTAAAATTAATATACAAAATGCACATACAATAAGGTAAGTTTGTATTGAAAAAAAAACGCAAAATACACATAAAACAGTGTAAATTTGTTTCAAAATATATATACGAATACACATAAAATAACGTTGATTTCTATAGGAATATATATACAAAATACACATGAAATGATGTAAAAACGTATAAAATATATATACAAAATACACATTAAATACTGTAAATTCGCGTCAAAATAAATAAACAAAATATCAATAAAAGAATGTGTATTTGTATGAAAATAGATATACAAAATACACATAAAATAACCTAAATTTGTATCAAACTATATAAAAAATACACAAAAATATTTTAAATTTGTATGAAAATAAATATACAAAATACACATAAAATTAGGTAGATTTGTATTGAAATACATATACAAAATACACATAAAATAATGTAAATTTGAATGAAAAGACATAGACAAATACACTTAAAATAACGTAAATTTGTATAAAAAATATATACAAAACACAAATAGAATAATGTAAAATCGTATCAAAATAAATACACAGAATATTAATAAAATAATGTAAATTTGTATGAAAATAAAGAGGCAAAATACCCATAAAATAACGCATTTTTTTTTTATTTATAAAAATATATATACCAAAATACACGTAAAAAAAATAAATTTGAATTGAAATAAATATATAAAAAACACATACAATAAGGTAAATTTGTATTGAAATAGATATCCAAAATACATATAAAACAATGTAAATTTGTTTCAAAATATATATACGAATACACATAAAATAACGTAGATTTCTATAAAAATATATATACAAAATACACATAAAATGAAGTAAATACGTATAAAAAAATGTATACAAAATACACATAAAATAATGTAAATTCGTATCAAAATAAATATACAAAATACCAATAAAAGAATGTGTATTTGTATAAATATAAACATACAAAATACACATAAAATAACGTAAATTTATAAAACTATATACATAAATACACAGAAGTATTTTAATTTGTATGAAAATAGATATACAAAATAAGGTAAATTCGTTTCAAATTCAATAAACAAAATTCAGCCAAAAGAAAGTATATTTGTAGAAAAAATAAATATACAAAATACACATAAAATAACGAAAATTTGTTTGAAAATATATAAAAAAATAAACAAAAACAATTTCAATTTGTATGAAAATAAATATACAAAATACACATGTATTTTGTATATCTATTTTCACACAAATTTAATTACTTTTGTGTATTTTTGCATATAGTTTTATATAAATTTACGTTATTTTATTTGTATTTTGTATATTTATATTTATACAATACACATTCTTTTATTAGTATTTTTTATTTTTATTTTGATACGAGTTTACATTATTTTATGTGTATTTTGTATACCTTTTTTTATACGTATTTACTTCATTTTATGTGTATTTTGTATATTTATTTAAATAGAAATCTACGTTATTTTATGTGTATTCGTTTATATATTTTGAAAAAAATTTACATGGTTTTATATGTATTTTGCATATCTATTTCAATACAAATTTACCTTATTGTATGTGCATTTTGTATATTTATTTTAATACAAATTCAAATATTCTATGTGTGTCTTGGTATAAATATTTTTATAAAAAATGCGTTATTTTATGGGTATTTTGCATCTTAATTTTCATACAAATTTACATTATTTTATTAATATTCTGTGTATTTATTTTGATACGATTTTATATTATTCTATTTGTGTTTTGTATATATTTTTTTTATACATATTTACATTATTTAATGTGTATTTTTTATATATATTTTATACAAATTTACGTTATTTTAAGTGTATTTGTTTATATATTTTCATTCAAATTTACATTATTTTATGTGTATTTTGTAAATGTATTTCAATACAAATTTACCTAATTTTATGTGTATTTTGTATATTTATTTTCATACAAATTAAAATTATTTTTGTGTATTTTTGTATATAGTTTTATACAAATTTAGGTGATTTTATGTGTATATTGTATATCTATTTTCATACAAATACACATTCTTTTATTGATATTTTGTTTATTTATTTTGACGCGATTTTACATTATTTAATGTGTATTATATATATATATATATATATATATATATATATATATATATATATATATATATATATATATATATATATATATATATATATATATATATATATATATATATATATATATATATATATATATATATATATATATATTATATATATATATATATATTTTTATACGTGTTTGCATCATTTGATGTGTATTTTGTATATATATTTCTATAGAAATCTACGTTAATTTATGAGTATTCGTATATAGATTTTGAAATAAATTTACACTGTTTTATGTGTATTTTGCATATTTTTTCAACACAAATTTACCTTATTGTATATGCATTTTGTATATTAATTTTAATACAAATTTAATTATGCTATGCGTATTTTTGAATATGTATTTTTATAAAAATATGCTTTATTTTATGGGTATTTTGCATTTTTATTTTCATACAAATTTACATTATTTTATCTATATTCTGTTTATTTATTTTTGAAACAATTTTACATTATTCTATGTGTATTTTGTATATCTATTTTTATACGTATTTACTTAATTTATGTGTATTTTGTATATATATTTTTATAGAAATCTACGTTATTTTATGTGTATTCGTATATATTTTGAAACAAATTTACATTGTTTTATATGTATTTTTGCATATCTCTTTCAATACAAGTTTACCTTATTGTATGTGCATTTTGTATATTTACTTCAATACAAATTTAAATATTTTATGTGTATTCTGGTATATATATTTTTATAAGAAATGCGCTATTTGATGGGAATTTTGCATCTTTATTTTCATACAAATTTACATTATTTTATTAATATTCGGTGTATTTATTTTGATACGATTTCACATTATTCTATTTGTTTTTTGTATATATTTTTTTTATACATATTTACATTATTTAATGTGTATCTTGCATATATATTTCATACAAATTTATTATCTATTATTTATTTTCATACAAATACACATTCTTTTCATGATATTTTGTTTATTTATTTTGACACGAATTTAATTAGATATGTATTTTGTATATATATTTTTATACGTATTTACATAATTTCATGTGTATTTTGTATATATATTTCTATAGAAATCTACGTTATTTTATGTGTATTCGTATATATATTTTGAAACAAATTTACTTTGTTTTATATGTGTTTTTGAATATCTCTTTCAATACATATTTACCTTACTGTATATGCATTTTGTATATTTATTTCAATACAAATTTAAATATTTTGTGTATTTTGGTATATATATTTTTATAAAAAATGCGCTATTTTATGGGAATTTTGCATCTTTCTTTTCATACAAATTTACATTATTTAATGTGTATCTTGCATATATATTTTGTACAAATTTACGTTATTTTAAGTGTATTTGTTTATATATTTTCATTCAAATTTACATTATTCTATGTGTATTTTGTATATGTATTTCAATACAAATTTACCTAATTTTATGTGTATTTTGAATATTTCTTTTCATACAAATTTTAAATATTTTTGTGTATTTTTGTATATAGTTTTATACAAATTTAGGTTATTTTATGTACGCATTTACTTTGTTTAATGTTTGTTTTCTATATATATTTTTATGCAAATTTACTTTATTTTATGTGCATTTATGTACATATATTTTTTTAGAAATTTGCGTTAATCTATGTGTATTTGTATATGTTTTCTCATACAAATTTACATTATTTGATTGCTATTTTGTTTATTTATTTTGAAACGAATGAAAATAGATATACAAAATATACATAAAATAAACTAAATTTGTATTGAAATATATATACAAAATACATAAAATAATGTAAATTTGTATCAAAATATTTTAACAGATGCGCATAAAATAACGTAAATTTGTTTTAAAATATACAAAATACACATTAAATAATGTAAATATGTATAAAAAATATATACAAAACACAAATAGAATAATGTAAAATCGTATTAAAATAAATACACAGAATATTAATAAAACAATGTAAATTTGTATGAAAATAAAGATGCAAAATACCCATTAAATAACGCATTTTTTATAAAAATATATATACCAAAATACACATGAAAAAATTAATTTGTATTAAAATAAATATACAAAATACACATACAATAAGGTAAATCTGTATTGAAATAGATATGCAAAATACATATAAAACAATGTAAATTTGTTTCAAAATATATATACGAATACACATAAAATAACGTAGATTTGTATAAAAATATATATACAAAATACACATAAAATGAAGTAAATACGTATAAGAAAATGTATACAAAATACACAAAATAATGTAAATTCGTATCAAAATAAATAAACAAAATACCAATAAAAGAATGTGTATTTGTATAAATATAAATATACAAAATACACATAAAATAACGTAAATTTGTATAAAACTATACAAAAATACACAGAAGTAATTAAATTCGTATGAAAATAGATATACAAAATACAGATAAAATAAGCTAAATTTGAATTGAAATGTATATACAAAATACAATATTTTATGTGTATATTTGTATTTGTATTTAGGTTATTTTATGTGTATTTTGTATATCTATTTTCATACAAATACACATTCTTTAATTGATATTTTGTTTATTTATTTTGACGCGATTTTACTTTATTTAATGTGTATTATATATATATATATATATATATATATATATATATATATATATATATATATATATATATTTATATATATATATATATATATATAGAAATCTACGTTGATTTATGAGTATTCGTATATAGATTTTGAAATAAATTTACACTGTTTTATGTGTATTTTGCATATTTTTTCAACACAAATTTACCTTATTGTATATGCATTTTGTATATTAATTTTAATACAAATTTAATTATGCTATGTGTATTTTTGTATATGTATTTCTAAAAAATATGCTTTATTTTATGGGTATTTTGCATTTTTATTTTCATACAAATTTACATTATTTTATTTATATTCTGTTTATTTTTTTTAAACAATTTTACATTATTCTATGTGTATTTTGTATATCTATTTTTATACGTATTTACTTAATTTATGTGTATTTTGTATATATATTTTTATAGAAATCTACGTTATTTTATGTGTATTCGTATATATTTTGAAACAAATTTACATTGTTTTATATGTATTTTTGCATATCTCTTTCAATACAAGTTTACCTTATTGTATGTGCATTTTGTATATTTACTTCAATACAAATTTAAATATTTTATGTGTATTTTGGTATATATATTTTTATAAGAAATGCGCTATTTGATGGGAATTTTGCATCTTTATTTCATACAAATTTACATTATTTTATTAATATTCGGTGTATTTATTTTGATACGATTTCACATTATTCTATTTGTTTTTGTATATATATTTTTATACATATTTACATTATTTAATGTGTATCTTGCATATATATTTCATACAAATTTATTATCTATTATTTATTTTCATACAAATACACATTCTTTTCATGATATTTTGTTTATTTATTTTGACACGAATTTAATTAGATATATATTTTGTATATATATTTTTATACGTATTTACATAATTTCATGTGTATTTTGTATATATATTTCTATAGAAATCTACGTTATTTTATGTGTATTCGTATATATATTTTGAAACAAATTTACTTTGTTTTATATGTGTTTTTGAATATCTCTTTCAATACATATTTACCTTACTGTATATGCATTTTGTATATTTATTTCAATACAAATTTAAATATTTTATGTGTATTTTGGTATATATATTTTTATAAAAAATGCGCTATTTTATGGTAATTTTGCATCTTTCTTTTCATACAAATTTACATTATTTTATTGATATTCTGTGTATTTATATTGATAGGATTTTACATTATTCTATTTCTTTTTTGTAAATATTTTTTTATACACATTTACATTATTTAATGTGTATCTTGCATATATATTTTATACAAATTTACGTTATTTTAAGTGTATTTGTTTATATATTTTCATTCAAATTTACATTATTCTATGTGTATTTTGTATATTTCAATACAAATTTACCTAATTTTATGTGTATTTTGTATATTTCTTTTCATACAAATTTTAAATATTTTTGTGTATTTTTGTATATAGTTTTATACAAATTTAGGTTATTTTATGTACGCATTTACTTTATTTAATGTGTGTTTTGTATATATATTTTTATGCAAATTTACTTTATTTTATGTGCATTTTTGTACATATATTTTTTTAGAAATTTGCGTTAATCTATGTGTATTTGTATGTTTTCTCATACAAATTTACATTATTTGATTACTATTTTGTTTATTTATTTTGATACGAATGAAAATAGATATACAAAATATACATAAAATAAACTAAATTTGTATTGAAATATATATACAAAATACATAAAATAATGTAAATTTGTATCAAAATATTTTAACAGATGCGCATAAAATAACGTAAATTTGTTTTAAAATACAAAAGACACATTAAATAATGTAAATATGTATAAAAAAAATATATACAAAACACAAATAGAATAATGTAAAATCGTATTAAAATAAATACACAGAATATTAATAAAACAATGTAAATTTGTATGAAAATAAAGATGCAAAATACCCATTAAATAACGCATTTTTTATAAAAATATATATACCAAAATACACATGAAAAAATTAATTTGTATTAAAATAAATATACAAAATACACATACAATAAGGTAAATCTGTATTGAAATAGATATGCAAAATACATATAAAACAATGTAAATTTGTTTCAAAATATATATACGAATACACATAAAATAACGTAGATTGTATAAAAATATATATACAAAATACACATAAAATGAAGTAAATACGTATAAGAAAATGTATACAAAATACACATAAAATAATGTAAATTCGTATCAAAATAAATAAACAAAATACCAACAAAAGAATGTGTATTTGTATAAATATAAATATACAAAATACACATAAAATAACGTAAATTTGTATAAAACTATACAAAAATACACAGAAGTAATTAAATTCGTATGAAAATAGATATACAAAATACAGATAAAATAAGCTAAATTTGAATTGAAATGTATATACAAAATACAATATTTTATGTGTATATTTGTATTTGTATTTAGGTTATTTTATGTGTATTTTGTATATCTATTTTCATACAAATACACATTCTTTAATTGATATTTTGTTTATTTATTTTGACGCGATTTTACATTATTTAATGTGTATTTTATATATATATTTTTATACGTGTTTACATCATTTGATGTGTTTTTTGTATATATATTTCTATAGAAATCTACGTTGATTTATGAGTATTCGTATATAGATTTTGAAATAAATTTACACTGTTTTATGTGTATTTTGCATATTTTTTCAACACAAATTTACCTTATTGTATATGCATTTTGTATATTAATTTTAATACAAATTTAATTATGCTATGTGTATTTTTGTATATGTATTTTTATAAAAATATGCTTTATTTTATGGGTATTTTGCATTTTTATTTTCATACAAATTTACATTATTTTATTTATATTCTGTTTTTTTTTTTTTTTGAAACAATTTTACATTATTCTATGTGTATTTTGTATATCTATTTTTATACGTATTTACTTAATTTATGTGTATTTTGTATATATACTTTTATAGAAATCTACGTTATTTTATGTGTATTCGTATATATTTTGAAACAAATTTACATTGTTTTATATGTATTTTTGCATATCTCTTTCAATACAAGTTTACCTTATTGTATGTGCATTTTGTATATTTACTTCAATACAAATTTAAATATTTTATGTGTATTTTGGTATATATATTTTTATAAGAAATGCGCTATTTGATGGGAATTTTGCATCTTTATTTTCATACAAATTTACATTATTTTATTAATATTCGGTGTATTTATTTTGATACGATTTCACATTATTCTATTTGTTTTTTGTATATATATATTTTTTTTTATTTACATTATTTAATGTGTATCTTGCATATATATTTCATACAAATTTATTATCTATTATTTATTTTCATACAAATACACATTCTTTTCATGATATTTTGTTTATTTAATTTGACACGAATTTAATTAGATATATATTTTGTATATATATTTTTATACGTATTTACATAATTTCATGTGTATTTTGTATATATATTTCTATAGAAATCTACGTTATTTTATGTGTATTCGTATATATATTTTGAAACAAATTTACTTTGTTTTATATGTGTTTTTGAATATCTCTTTCAATACATATTTACCTTACTGTATATGCATTTTGTATATTTATTTCAATACAAATTTAAATATTTTATGTGTATTTTGGTATATATATTTTTATAAAAAATGCGCTATTTTATGGGAATTTTGCATCTTTCTTTTCATACAAATTTACATTATTTTATTGATATTCTGTGTATTTATATTGATAGGATTTTACATTATTCTATTTTTTTTTGTAAATATTTTTTTATACACATTTACATTATTTAATGTGTATCTTGCATATATATTTTATACAAATTTACGTTATTTTAAGTGTATTTGTTTATATATTTTCATTCAAATTTACATTATTCTATGTGTATTTTGTATATTTCAATACAAATTTACCTAATTTTATGTGTATTTTGTATATTTCTTTTCATACAAATTTTAAATATTTTTGTGTATTTTTGTATATAGTTTTATACAAATTTAGGTTATTTTATGTACGCATTTACTTTATTTAATGTGTGTTTTGTATATATATTTTTATGCAAATTTACTTTATTTTATGTGCATTTTTGAACATATATTTTTTTAGAAATTTGCGTTAATCTATGTGAATTTGTATATGTTTTCTCATACAAATTTACATTATTTGATTGCTATTTTGTTTATTTATTTTGATACGAATGAAAATAGATATACAAAATATACATAAAATAAACTAAATTTGTATTGAAATATATATACATAATACATAAAATAATGTAAATTTGTATCAAAATATTTTAACAGATGCGCATAAAATAACGTAAATTTGTTTTAAAATATACAAAATACACATTAAATAATGTAAATATGTATAAAAAAATATATACAAAACACAAATAGAATAATGTAAAATCGTATTAAAATAAATACACAGAATATTAATAAAACAATGTAAATTTGTATGAAAATAAAGATGCAAAATACTCATTAAATAACGCATTTTTTATAAAAATATATATACCAAAATACACATGAAAAAATTAATTTGTATTAAAATAAATATACAAAATACACGTACTATAAGGTAAATCTGTATTGAAATAGATATGCAAAATACATATAAAACAATGTAAATTTGTTTCAAAATATATATACGAATACACATAAAATAAGTTAGATTTGTATAAAAATATATATAAAAATACACATAAAATGAAGTAAATACGTATAAGAAAATGTATACAAAATACACATAAAATAATGTAAATTCGTATCAAAATAAATAAACAAAATACCAATAAAAGAATGTGTATTTGTATAAATATAAATATACAAAATACACATAAAATAACGTAAATTTGTATAAAACTATACAAAAATACACAAAAGTAATTAAATTCGTATGAAAATAGATATACAAAATACAGATAAAATAAGCTAAATTTGAATTGAAATATATACAAATATATATATATATATATATATATATATATATATATATATATATATATATATATATATATATATATATATATATATATATATATATATATATATATATATATATATATATATATATATATATATATATATATATTTTCATCCAAAATTACATTATTTTATTTATATTTTCTTAATTTAATTCGATACGAGTTTAGATTATTTCATAGGTATTTTCTATACATATTTTTATACTCATTTACATTATCTAAAGTGTGTTTTGTATATATATTTTTATGCAAATTTATTTTATATTAATTTTTGTACATATATTTTTATAGAAATTTGCGTTATTTTATGTATATAGTTTTATATAAATTTACGTTATTTTATGTGCATTTTGTATATTTATATTTACACAAATACACATTCTTTTATTGGTAAATTGTTTATTTACATTTATACGAATTTACATTATTTTATGTGTATTTTGTATACATTTTTTTATACGTATTTACTTAATTTTATATGTATTTTGTATATGTATTTTTATAGAAATCTACGTTGTTTTATGTGTATTCGTATATATATTTTGAAACCAATTTACATTATTTTATATGTATTTTGCATATCTATTTCAATACAAATTTACCTTATTGTATGTGCATTTTGTATATTTATTTTAATACAAATTGAAATATTTTATGTGTATTTTGGTATCAATAGTTTTATAAAAAAAACGTAAATTTGTATAAAAAAATATGTACAAAACACAAATAGAATAATGTAAAATCGTATCAAAATAAATACACAGAATATTGATAAAATAATGTAAATTTGTATGAAAATAAAGAAGCAAAATACCCTTAAAATAACGCATTTTTTTTATTTATAAAAATATATATACCAAAATACACATCAAAAAATTTAATTTGTATTAAAATAAATATACAAAAAACACATACAATAAGGTAAATTTGTATTGAAATAGATATGCAAAATACATATAAAACAATGTAAATTTGTTTCAAAATATATATACGAATACACATAAAATAACGTAGATTTCTATAAAAATATATATGCAAAATACACATAAAATGAAGTAAATACGTATCAAAAAATGTATACAAAATACACATAAAATAATGTAAATTCGTATGAAAATAAATAAACAAAATACCAATAAAAGAATGTGTATTTGTATAAATATAAATATACAAAATACACATAAAATAACGTAAATTTTTATAAAACTATATACAAAAATACACAGAAGTAATTAAATTTGTATGAAAATATATACAAAATACACACAAAATATGCTAAATTTGAATTGAAATATATATACAAAATACACATATTTTGCTTATCTATTTTCAAACAAATTTAAATTATTTTTGTGTATTTTTGTACATATTTATTTTTGTTATACATAGAATAATGTAAAATCGTATCAAAATAAGTACAAAGAATATCAATAAAATAATTTAAATTTGTATGAAAATAAAGATGCAAAATACCCATAAGATAAAGCATTTTTTTTTAAATACATATACAAAAATACACATAAAATAATTAAATTTGTATTAAAATTAATATACATAATGCACACATACAAAAAGGTAAATTTGTATTGAAAAAAAACGCAAAATACAAATAAAACTGTAAATTTGTTTCAAAATATATATACGAATACACATAAAATAACGTGTATATTGTATATCTATTTTCATACAAATGCACATTCTTTTATTGATATTTTGTTTATTTATTTTGACGCGAGTTTACATTATTTAATGTGTATTTTATATATATATATATATATATATATATATATATATATATATATATATATATATATATATATATATATATATATATATATATATATATATATATATATATATTTTTTTTTTATACGTGTTTACATTATTTGATCTGTATTTTGTATATATATTTCTATAGAAATCTACGTTGATTTATGAGTATTCGTATATAGATTTTGAAATAAATTTACACTGTTTTATGTATTTTGCATATTTTTCAAACAAATTTACCTTATTGTATATGCATTTTGTATATTAATTTTAATACAAATTTAATTATGCTATGTGTATTTTTGTATATGTATTTTATAAAATATGCTTTATTTAATGGGTATTTTGCATTTTATTTTCATACAAATTTACATTATTTTATTTATATTCTGTTTATTTTTTTTTTAATTAATTTTACATTATTCTATGTGTATTTTGTATATCTATTTTTATACGTATTTACTTAATTTATGTGTATTTTGTATATATATTTTTATAGAAATCTACGTTATTTTATGTGTATTCGTATATATTTTGAAACAAATTTACATTGTTTTTTTATGTATTTTTGCATATCTCTTTCAATACAAGTTTACCTTATTGTATGTGCATTTTGTATATTTACTTCAATACAAATTTAAATATTTTATGTGTATTTTGGTATATATATTTTTATAAGAAATGCGCTATTTGATGGGAATTTTGCATCCTTATTTTCATACAAATTTACATTATTTTATTAATATTCGGTGTATTTATTTTGATACGATTTCACATTATTCTATTTGTTTTTTGTATATATATTTTTTATACATATTTACATTATTTAATGTGTATCTTGCATATATATTTCATACAAATTTTTTATCTATTATTTATTTTCATACAAATACACATTCTTTTCATGATATTTTGTTTATTTATTTTGACTCGAATTTAATTAGATATATATTTTGTATATATATTTTTATACGTATTTACATAATTTCATGTGTATTTTGTATATATATTTCTATAGAAATCTACGTTATTTTATGTGTATTCGTATATATATTTTGAAACAAATTTACTTTGTTTTATATGTGTTTTTGAATATCTCTTTCAATACATATTTACCTTACTGTATATGCATTTTGTATATTTATTTCAATACAAATTTAAATATTTTATGTGTATTTTGGTATATATATTTTTATAAAAAATGCGCTATTTTATGGGAATTTTGCATCTTTCTTTTCATACAAATTTACATTATTTTATTGATATTCTGTGTATTTATATTGATAGGATTTTACATTATTCTAATTCTTTTTTGTAAATATTTTTTTATACACATTTACATTATTTAATGTGTATCTTGTATATTTTATACAAATTTACGTTATTTTAAGTGTATTTGTTTATATATTTTCATTCAAATTTACCTAATTTTATGTGTATTTTGTATATTTCTTTTCATACAAATTTTAAATATTTTTGTGTATTTTTGTATATAGTTTTATACAAATTTAGGTTATTTTATGTACGCATTTACATTATTTAATGTGTTTTGTATATATATTTTTATGGAAATTTACTTTATTTTATGTGCATTTTGAACATATATTTTTTAGAAATTTGCGTTAATCTATGTGAATTTGTATATGTTTTCTCATACAAATTTACATTATTTGATTGCTATTTTGTTTATTTATTTTGATACGAATGAAAATAGATATACAAAATATACATAAAATAAACTAAATTTGTATTGAAATATATATACATAATACATAAAATAATGTAAATTTGTATCAAAATATTTTAACAGATGCGCATAAAATAACGTAAATTTGTTTTAAAATATACAAAATACACATTAAATAATGTAAATATATAAAAATATATACAAAACACAAATAGAATAATGTAAAATCGTATTAAAATAAATACACAGAATAATAATAAATTTGTATGAAAATAAAGATGCAAAATACTCATTAAATAACGCATTTTTTATAAAAATATATATACCAAAATACACATGAAAAAATTAATTTGTATTAAAATAAATATACAAAATACACGTACTATAAGGTAAATCTGTATTGAAATAGATATGCAAAATACATATAAAACAATGTAAATTTGTTTCAAAATATATATACGAATACACATAAAATAAGTTAGATTTGTATAAAAATATATATACAAAATACACATAAAATGAAGTAAATACGTATAAGAAAATGTATACAAAATACACATAAAATAATGTAAATTCGTATCAAAATAAATAAACAAAATACCAATAAAAGAATGTGTATTTGTATAAATATAAATATACAAAATACACATAAAATAACGTAAATTTGTATAAAACTATACAAAAAATACACAAAAGTAATTAAATTCGTATGAAAATAGATATACAAAATACAGATAAAATAAGCTAAATTTGAATTGAAATGTATATACAAAATACAATATTTTATGCGTATATTTGTATTTGTATTTATATATATATATATATATATATATATATATATATATATAAATATATATATATATATATATATATATATATATATATATATATATATATATATATATATATATATATATATATATATATATTTTCATCCAAAATTACATTATTTTATTTATATTTTCTTAATTTAATTCGATACGAGTTTAGATTATTTCATAGGTATTTTCTATACATATTTTTATACTCATTTACATTATCTAAAGTGTGTTTTGTATATATATTTTTATGCAAATTTATTTTATATTAATTTTTGTACATATATTTTTATAGAAATTTGCGTTATTTTATGTATATAGTTTTATATAAATTTACGTTATTTTATGTGCATTTTGTATATTTATATTTACAAAAATACACATTCTTTTATTGGTATATTGTTTATTTACATTTATACGAATTTACATTATTTTATGTGTATTTTGTATACATTTTTTTATACGTATTTACTTAATTTTATATGTATTTTGTATATGTATTTTTATAGAAATCTACGTTGTTTTATGTGTATTCGTATATATATTTTGAAACCAATTTACATTATTTTATTTGTATTTTGCATATCTATTTCAATACAAATTTACCTTATTGTATGTGCATTTTGTATATTTATTTTAATACAAATTGAAATATTTTATGTGTATTTTGGTATCAATAGTTTTATAAAAAAAACGTAAATTTGTATAAAAAAATATGTACAAAACACAAATAGAATAATGTAAAATCGTATCAAAATAAATACACAGAATATTAATAAAATAATGTAAATTTGTATGAAAATAAAGAAGCAAAATACCCTTAAAATAACGCATTTTTTTATTTATAAAAATATATATACCAAAATACACATCAAAAAATTTAATTTGTATTAAAATAAATATACAAAAAACACATACAATAAGGTAAATTTGTATTGAAGTAGATATGCAAAATACATATAAAACAATGTAAATTTGTTTCAAAATATATATACGAATACACATAAAATAACGTAGATTTCTATAAAAATATATATACAAAATACACATAAAATGAAGTAAATACGTATCAAAAAATGTATACAAAATACACATAAAATAATGTAAATTCGTATGAAAATAAATAAACAAAATACCAATAAAAGAATGTGTATTTGTATAAATATAAATATACAAAATACACATAAAATAACGTAAATTTTTATAAAACTATATACAAAAATACACAGAAGTAATTAAATTTGTATGAAAATATATACAAAATACACACAAAATATGCTAAATTTGAATTGAAATATATATACAAAATACACATATTTTGCTTATCTATTTTCAAACAAATTTAAATTATTTTTGTGTATTTTTGTATATATTTATTTTTGTTATACATAGAATAATGTAAAATCGTATCAAAATAAGTACAAAGAATATCAATAAAATAAAATAAAGATGCAAAATACCCATAAGATAAAGCATTTTTTTTTAAATACATATACAAAAATACACATAAAATAATTAAATTTGTATTAAAATTAATATACATAATGCACACATACAAAAAGGTAAATTTGTATTGAAAAAAAACGCAAAATACAAATAAAACTGTAAATTTGTTTCAAAATATATATACGAATACACATAAAATAACGTGTATATTGTATATCTATTTTCATACAAATGCACATTCTTTTATTGATATTTTGTTTATTTATTTTGACATAATTTACATTATTTAATGTATTTTATATATATATATATATATATATATATATATATATATATATATATATATATATATATATATATATATATATATATATATATATATATATATATATATATATATATATATATATATATATATGTTTACATTATTTGATGTGTATTTTGTATATATATTTCTATAGAAATCTACGTTGATTTATAGTATTCGTATATAGATTTTGAAATAAATTTACACTGTTTTATGTGTATTTTGCATATTTTTCAAAACAAATTTACCTTATTGTATATGCATTTTGTATATTAATTTTAATACAAATTTAATTATGCTATGTGTATTTTTGTATATGTATTTTATAAAATATGCTTTATTTTATGGGTATTTTGCATTTTATTTTCATACAAATTTACATTATTTTATTTATATTCTGTTTATTTTTTTGAAACAATTTTACATTATTCTATGTATTTTTATATCTATTTTTATACGTATTTACTTAATTTATGTGTATTTTGTATATATTTTTATATAAATCTACGTTATGTTAAGTCTATTCGTATATATTTTGAAACAAATTTACATTGTTTTTATGTATTTTGCATATCTCTTTCAATACAAGTTTACCTTATTGTATGTGCATTTTGTATATTTACTTCAATACAAATTTAAATATTTTATGTGTATTTTGGTATATATATTTTTATAAGAAATGCGCTATTTGATGGGAATTTTGCATCCTTATTTTCATACAAATTTACATTATTTTATTAATATTCGGTGTATTTATTTTGATACGATTTTACATTATTCTATTTGTTTTTTGTATATATATTTTTTATACATATTTACATTATTTAATGTGTATCTTGCATATATATTTCATACAAATTTTTTATCTATTATTTATTTTCATACAAATACACATTCTTTTCATGATATTTTGTTTATTTATTTTGACACGAATTTAATTAGATATATATTTTGTATAGTATTTGTATAAATATAAATATACAAAATACACATAAAATAACGTAAATTTTTATAAAACTATATACAAAAATACACAGAAGTAATTAAATTTGTATGAAAATATATACAAAATACACACAAAATATGCTAAATTTGAATTGAAATATATATACAAAATACACATATTTTGCTTATCTATTTTCAAACAAATTTAAATTATTTTTGTGTATTTTTGTATATATTTATTTTTGTTATACATAGAATAATGTAAAATCGTATCAAAATAAGTACAAAGAATATCAATAAAATAAAATAAAGATGCAAAATACCCATAAGATAAAGCATTTTTTTTTAAATACATATACAAAAATACACATAAAATAATTAAATTTGTATTAAAATTAATATACATAATGCACACATACAAAAAGATAAATTTGTATTGAAAAAAAACGCAAAATACAAATAAAACTGTAAATTTGTTTCAAAATATATATACGAATACACATAAAATAACGTGTATATTGTATATCTATTTTCATACAAATGCACATTCTTTTATTGATATTTTGTTTATTTATTTTGACGCGAATTTACATTATTTAATGTGTATTTTTTATATATATATATATATATATATATATATATATATATATATATATATATATATATATATATATATATATATATATATATTTTTTTTTATACGTGTTTACATTATTTGATGTGTATTTTGTATATATATTTCTATAGAAATCTACGTTGATTTATGAGTATTCGTATATAGATTTTGAAATAAATTTACACTGTTTTATGTGTATTTTGCATATTTTTTCAAAACAAATTTACCTTATTGTATATGCATTTTGTATATTAATTTTAATACAAATTTAATTATGCTATGTGTATTTTTGTATATGTATTTTTATAAAAATATGCTTTATTTAATGGGTATTTTGCATTTTTATTTTCATACAAATTTACATTATTTTATTTATATTCTGTTTATTTTTTTTTTAATTAATTTTACATTATTCTATGTGTATTTTGTATATCTATTTTTATACGTATTTACTTAATTTATGTGTATTTTGTATATATATTTTTATAGAAATCTACGTTATTTTATGTGTATTCGTATATATTTTGAAACAAATTTACATTGTTTTTTTATGTATTTTTGCATATCTCTTTCAATACAAGTTTACCTTATTGTATGTGCATTTTGTATATTTACTTCAATACAAATTTAAATATTTTATGTGTATTTTGGTATATATATTTTTATAAGAAATGCGCTATTTGATGGGAATTTTGCATCCTTATTTTCATACAAATTTACATTATTTTATTAATATTCGGTGTATTTATTTTGATACGATTTCACATTATTCTATTTGTTTTTTGTATATATATTTTTTATACATATTTACATTATTTAATGTGTATCTTGCATATATATTTCATACAAATTTTTTATCTATTATTTATTTTCATACAAATACACATTCTTTTCATGATATTTTGTTTATTTATTTTGACACGAATTTAATTAGATATATATTTTGTATATATATTTTTATACGTATTTACATAGTTTCATGTGTATTTTGTATATATATTTCTATAGAAATCTACGTTATTTTATGTATTCTTATATATATTTTGAAACAAATTTACTTTGTTTTGTATGTGTTTTTGAATATCTCTTTCAATACATATTTACCTTACTGTATATGCATTTTGTATATTTATTTCAATACAAATTTAAATATTTTATGTGTATTTTGGTATATATATTTTATAAAAATGCGCTATTTTATAGAATTTTGCATCTTTCTTTTCATACAAATTTACATTATTTTATTGATAGTCTGTGTATTTATATTGATAGGATTTTACATTATTCTATTTCTTTTTTGTAAATATTTTTTTATACACATTTACATTATTTAATGTGTATCTTGTATATTTTATACAAATTTACGTTATTTTAAGTGTATTTGTTTATATATTTTCATTCAAATTTACCTAATTTTATGTGTATTTTGTATATTTCTTTTCATACAAATTTTAAATATTTTTCTGTATTTTTGTATATAGTTTTATACAAATTTAGGTTATTTTATGTACGCATTTACTTTATTTAATGTGTGTTTTGTATATATATTTTTATGCAAATTTACTTTATTTTATGTGCATTTTTGAACATATATTTTTTTAGAAATTTGCGTTAATCTATGTGAATTTGTATATGTTTTCTCATACAAATTTACATTATTTGATTGCTATTTTGTTTATTTATTTTGATACGAATGAAAATAGATATACAAAATATACATAAAATAAACTAAATTTGTATTGAAATATATATACATAATACATAAAATAATGTAAATTTGTATCAAAATATTTTAACAGATGCGCATAAAATAACGTAAATTTGTTTTAAAATATACAAAATTCACATTATATATTGTAATTATGTATAAAAAAATATATACAATTCACAAATAGAATAATGTAATATCGTATTAATATAAATACAAATAATATTTTTAAAACAATGTAAATTTGTATGAAAATAAAGATGCAAAATACATTAAATAACGCATTTTTATAAAATATATATACCAAAATACACATGAAAAATTAATTTGTATTAAAATAAATATAAAACAATGTAAATTTGTTTCAAAATATATATACGAATACACATAAAATAAGTTAGATTTGTATAAAAATATATACAAAATACATAAAATAAATAAATACGTATAAGAAAATGTATACAAAATACACATAAAATAATGTAAATTCGTATCAAAATAAATAAACAAATACCAATAAAGAATGTGTATTTAGAATATAAATATACAAAATACATAAAATAACGTAAATTTGTATAAAACTATTCAAAATACACAAAAGTAATTAAATTCGTATGAAAATAGATATACAAAATACAGATAAATAAAGCTAAATTTGAATTGAAATGTATATACAAAATACATTGTTTTTTGTATATTTGTATTTATATATATATATATATATATATATATATATATATATATATATATATATATATATATATATATATATATATATATATATATATATATATATATATATATATATATATATATATATATATATATATATATATATATATATATATATTTATATATATTTATATATATATATATATATATATATATATATATTTATATTATTTAAAATAACATTATTTTATTTATAATTTCTTAATTTACATTATTTAATGTGTGTTTTTGTATATATATTTTTATTAAAATTTATTTTATTTTAATTTTTTTACATATATTTTTATATAAATTTGCGTTATTTTATGTATATAGTTTTATATAAATTTACGTTATTTTATGTGCATTTTGAATATTTATATTTACAAAATACATTCTTTTATTAGTATATTGTTTATTTACATTTATACAATTTACATTATTTTATGTGTATTTTGTATACATTTTTTATACGTATTTACTTAATTTTATATGTATTTTGTATGTATTTTATAGAAATCTACGTTTGTTATGTGTATTCGTATATATATTTTGAAACCAATTTACATTATTTTATTTGTATTTTGCATATCTATTTCAATACAAATTTACCTTATTGTATGTGCATTTTGTATATTTATTTTAATACAAATTGAAATATTTTATGTGTATTTTGGTATCAATACTTTTATAAAAAAACGTAAATTTGTATAAAAAATATGTACAAAACACAAATAGAATAATGTAAAATCGTATCAAAATAAATACACAGAATATTAATAAAATAATGTAAATTTGTATGAAAATAAAAACAAAATACCCTTTAAAATAACGCATTTTTTATTTATAAAATATATATACCAAAATACACATCAAAAATTTAATTTGTATTAAAATAAATATACAAAAACACATACAATAAGGTAAATTTGTATTGAGTAGATATGCAAAATACATATAAAACAATGTAAATTTGTTTCAAAATATATATACGAATACACATAAAATAACGTAGATTTCTATAAATATATACAAAATACACATAAAATGAAGTAAATACGTATCAAATGTATACAAAATACACATAAAATAATGTAAATTCATTATGAAAATAAATAAACAAAATACCAATAAAAGAATGTGTATTTGTATAAATATACAAAATACATAAAATAACGTAAATTTTTATAAAACTATATACAAAATACACAGAAGTAATTAAATTTATGAAATATATACAAAATACACACAAAATATGCTAAATTTGAATTGAAATATATATACAAAATACACATATTTTGCTTATCTATTTTCAAACAAATTTAAATTATTTTTGTGTATTTTTGTATATATTTATTTTTGTTATACATAGAATAATGTAAAATCGTATCAAAATAAGTACAAAGAATATCAATAAGATAAAATAAAGATGCAAAATACCCATAAGATAAAAGCATTTTTTTTAAATACATATACAAAAATACACATAGAATAATTAAATTTGTATTAAAATTAATATACATAATGCACACATACAAAAAGGTAAATTTGTATTGAAAAAAAACGCAAAATACAAATAAAACTGTAAATTTGTTTCAAAATATATAAACGAATACACATAAAATAACGTGTATATTGTATATCTATTTTCATACAAATGCACATTCTTTTATTGATATTTTGTTTATTTATTTTGACATAATTTACATTATTTAATGTGTATTTATATATATATATATATATATATATATATATATATATATATATATATATATATATATATATATATATATATATATATATATATATATATATATATATATATATATATATATATATATATTTTATACGTATTTACATTATTTGATGTATTTTGTATATATATTTCTATAGAAATCTACGTTGATTTATGAGTATTCGTATATAGATTTTGAAATAAATTTACACTGTTTTATGTGTATTTTGCATATTTTTTCAAAACAAATTTACCTTATTGTATATGCATTTTGTATATTAATTTTAATACAAATTTAATTATGCTATGTGTATTTTTGTATATGTATTTTTATAAAAATATGCTTTATTTTATGGGTATTTTGTATTTTTATTTTCATACAAATTTACATTATTTTATTTATATTCTGTTTATTTTTTTTGAAACAATTTTACATTATTCTATGTGTATTTTTTATATCTATTTTTATACGTATTTACTTAATTTATGTGTATTTTGTATATATATTTTTATAGAAATCTACGTTATTTTATGTGTATTCGTATATATTTTGAAACAAATTTACATTGTTTTTTTATGTATTTTTGCATATCTCTTTCAATACAAGTTTACCTTATTGTATGTGCATTTTGTATATTTACTTCAATACAAATTTAAATATTTTATGTGTATTTTGGTATATATATTTTTATAAGAAATGCGCTATTTGATGGGAATTTTGCATCCTTATTTTCATACAAATTTACATTATTTTATTAATATTCGGTGTATTTATTTTGATACGATTTTACATTATTCTATTTGTTTTTTGTATATATATTTTTTATACATATTTACATTATTTAATGTGTATCTTGCATATATATTTCATACAAATTTTTTATCTATTATTTATTTTCATACAAATACATTCTTTTCATGATATTTTGTTTATTTATTTTGACACAGATTTAATTAGATATATATTTTGTATATATATTTTTATCGTAATTACATAGTTTCATGTGTATTTTGTATATATATTTCTATAGAAATCTACGTTATTTTATGTGTATTCGTATATATATTTTGAAACAACAATTTACTTTGTTTTGTATGTGTTTTGAATATCTCTTTCAATACATATTTACCTTACTGTATATGCATTTTGTATATTTATTTCAATACAAATTTAAATATTTTATGTGTATTTTGGTTTTATATTTTATAAAAATGCGCTATTTTAGAATTTTGCATCTTTCTTTTCATACAAATTTACATTATTTTATTGATATTCTGTGTATTTATATTGATAGGATTTACATTATTCTATTTCTTTTTTGTAAATATTTTTTATACACATTTACACTATTTAATGTATCTTGCATATATATTTTATACAAATTTACGTTATTTTAAGTGTATTTGTTTATATATTTTCATTCAAATTTACATTATTCTATGTGTATTTTGTATATTTCAATACAAATTTACCTAATTTTATGTGTATTTTGTATATTTCTTTTCATACAAATTTTAAATATTTTTGTGTATTTTTGTATATAGTTTTATACAAATTTAGGTTATTTTATGTACGCATTTACTTTATTTAATGTGTGTTTTGTATATATATTTTTATGCAAATTTACTTTATTTTATGTGCATTTTTGTACATATATTTTTTTAGAAATTTGCGTTAATCTATGTGTATTTGTATATGTTTTCTCATACAAATTTACATTATTTGATTGCTATTTTGTTTATTTATTTTGATACGAATGAAAATAGATATACAAAATATAAATAAAATAAACTAAATTTAATTGAAATATATATACAAAATACATAAAATAATGTAAATTTGTATCAAAATATTTTAACAGATGCGCATAAAATAACGTAAATTTGTTTTAAAATATACAAAATACACATTAAATAATGTAAATATGTATAAAAAAATACATACAAAACACAAATAGAATAATGTAAAATCGTATTAAAATAAATACACAGAATATTAATAAAACAATGTAAATTTGTATGAAAATAAAGATGCAAAATACCCATTAAATAACGCATTTTTATAAAATATATATAAAATACACATGAAAAAATTAATTTTTAAAATAAATATACAAAATACACATACAATAAGGTAAATCTGTATTGAAATATGCAAATACATATAAAAACAATGTAAATTTGTTTCAAAATATATATACGAATACACATAAAATAAGTTAGATTTATAAAATATATATACAAATACACATAAAATGAAATAAATACGTATAAGAAAATGTATACAGAATACATAAATAATGTAAATTCGTATCAAAATAAATAAACAAAATACCAATAAAAGAATATGTATTTGAATAATATAAATATACAATATACACATAAAATAAAGTAAATTTGTATAAAACTATACAAAAATACACATAAGTAATTAAATTAGTAAGAAAATATATATACAAAATACAGATAAAATAAGCTAAATTTGAATTGACATGTATAAACAAAATACAATAATTTATGTATGTTGTATTTGTATTTAGGTTATTTTATGTATTTTGTATATATTTTCATCCAAAATTACATTATTTTATTGGTATTTTCTTAATTTAATTCGATACGAGTTTAGATTATTTCATAGGTATTTTCTATACATATTTTATACTCATTTACATTATCTAAAAGTGTGTTTTGTATATATATTTTATGCAAATTTATTTTATGATAATTTTGTACATATATTTTATAGAAATTTGCATTATTTTATGTATATAGTTTTATATAAATTTACGTTATTTTATGCATTTTATTTATATTTATACAAATACACATTCTTTTATTGGTATATTGTTTATTTACATTTATACGAATTTACATTATTTTATGTATGTATTTTTTTATACATTTTTTTATACGTACTTAATAATTTATATGTTTTTTATGTATCTTTATAGAAATCTACGTTATTTATGTATTCGTATATATATTTGAAACAAAATACACATTATTTATGTATTTTGCATATCTATTTCATACAAATAACTTATTGTGTGCATTTTGTATATTTATTTTAATACAAATTGAAATATTTTATGTGTATTTTGGTATCAATAGTTTTTATAAATAAAAACGTAAATTTTTATAAAAAATATATACAAAACACAAATAGAATAATGTAAAATCGTATCAAAATAAATACACAGAATATTAATAAAATAATGTAAATTTGTATGAAAATAAAGATGCAAAATACCCATAAAATAACGCATTTTTTATTTATAAAATATATATACCAAAAATACACATAAAAAATATAAATTTGAATTAAAATAGATATACAAAAAAACACATACAATAAGGTAAATTAGAATTGAAATAGATAAGCAAAATACAAATAAAACAATGTGAATTTGTTTCAAAATATATATACGAATACACATAAAATAACGTAGATTTCTATAAAATATATACAAAATACATAAAATGACGTAAATACGTATAAAAAAATGTATACAAAATACACATAAATAATGTAAATTCGTATCAAAATAAATAAACAAAATACCAATAAAAGAATGTGTATTTGTATAAATATAAATATACAAAATACACATAAAATAACGTAAATTTTATAAAACTATATACAAAAATACACAAGTAATTAAATTTGTATGAAAATATATACAAAATACACACAATGTATAATTTGAATTGAAATATATATAGAAAATACACATATTTTGTATCTATTTTCAAACAAATTTAAATTATTTTGTGTATTTTGTATATATTTATTTTTGTTATACATAGAATAATGTAAAATCGTATCAAAATGCAAGATATCAATAAAATAATTTAAATTTGTATGAAAATAAAAGCAAAATACCCATAAGATAAAGCATATTCTTTTTTAAATACATATACAAATATAATTTTATTTATTAAAATTAATATACCAACACACAAAGAAAAAAAAAATTTGTATTGAAAAAAAACGCAAAATACAAAATAAAATAAAACTACAAAATATATATATATGAATACAATATGTACAATGCATATATTGTATATCTATTTCATACAAATTTACATTCTTTTATTGATATTTTGTTTATTTATTTTGACGCAAATTTACATTATTTATATATATATATATATATATATATATATATATATATATATATATATATATATATATATATATATATATATATATATATATATATATATATATATATATATATATATATTTATACGTATTCATTTACATCATTTGATGTATTTTGTATATATATTTCATAGAAATTTACGTTGATTTATGAGTATTCGTATATAGATTTTGAAATAAATTTACACTATTTTATGTGTATTTTGTATATATTTTCAAAACAAATTTACCTTATTTATATGCATTTTGTATATTAATTTTCACAAATTTAATTATGCTATGTGTATTTTTGTATATGTATTTTTATAAAATATGCTTTATTTTATGTGTATTTTATTTATTTTCATACAAATTTACATTATTTTATTTATATTCTGTTTATTTTTTTTAAACAATTTTACATTATTCTATGTGTATTTTGTATATATTTTTATACCTTACTACATTTTATGTGTATTTTGTATATATTTTTATAGAAATCTACGTTATTTTATGTGTATTCGTATATATATTTTTAAACAAATTTACATTGTTTTATATGTATTTTTGCATATCTCTTTTAATACAAGTTAACGTTATTGAATGTGCATTTTGTATATTTATTTCAATACGAGTTTAAATATTTTATGTGTCTTTTGTACATATATTTTCAAATGCGCTATTTGATGGAATTTTGCATCTTTATTTTCATTCAAATTTACATTATTTTATTAATATTCGGTGTATTTATTTTTACAATTCAAATTTATTTGTTTTTTTTATATATATATTTTCATACATATTTAAAATATTTAATGTTTATCTTGTATATATTTGATACAAATTTAGGTTATCTATGAGTATTTATTTTCATGCAAATACACATTCTTTTCATGATATTTTGTTCATTTATTTTGACATTTTTACCTAGATATGTATTTGTATATATTTTTTATACAAATTTACATTATTTCATGTGTATTTTGTATATATATATATTTAAAGAAATTTACGTTATTATATGTGTATTCATATATATTTTCAAACAAATTGAAATTTGTTTTATATGTATTTTTAATATCTCTTTCAATACATATTTACGTAATCTTATATACATTTTGTATATTTATTTCAATACAAATTTAAATATTTTCTGTGTATTTTGGTATATATATTTTATAAAAATGCGCTATTTTATAGAATTTTGCATCTTTCTTTTCATACAAATTTACATTATTTTATTGATATTCTGTGTATTTATATTGATAGGATTTTACGTTATTCTATTTCTTTTTTGTATATATTTTTTTATACACATTTATATTATTTAATGTGTATCTTGCATATATATTTGATAGAAATTTACGTTATTTTAAGTGTATTTGTTTATATATTTTCTCTCAATTTTACATTATTTTATGTGTATTTTGTATACGTATTTCAATACAAATTTACCTAATTTATGTGTATGTTGTATATTTTTTTATACAAATTTTAAATATTTTTGTGTATTTTTGTATATAGTTTTATACAAAATTTATTTGTACATTTACATTATTGTGTGTATTTTATATATATATTTTTATGCAATATACCATGAATTTGTATAAAATATATATTCAAAATAAATATTAAATAATGTAAAAAGTATAAAAATATATATACAAAGTACATATAAAATAATGTAAATTCGTATCAATATAAATCAACAAAACACCAATAAAACAATATATATTTGAATGAAAATAAATTTACAAAATACGCATAACATAACTAAAATTTGTATTAAAATATATACAAAAATACATAGAAATAATTTAAGTTTGTATGAAAATAGATATACAAAATACACATAAAACTAGGTAAATTTCTTTTGAAAAGTATATACAAAATACATAGAAATAATTTAAGTTTGTATGAAAATAGATATACAAAATACACATAAAATAATGTAAATATATATAAAAAAGATATTTACAAAAAACAAATAGAATACTGTAAAATCGTATAAAAAAAATACACAGAATATCAATAAAATAATAAAAATTTGTATGAAAATAAAGATACAAAATACCCAAAATAAAATTTTTTATAAATACATATTTACCAAAATACACATAAAATATTTGAATTTGTATTGAAATAAATATACAAAATGCATATACAATAAGGTAAATTTGTATTGAAAAGATATAAAAATACATATAAAACAATGTAAATTTGTTTCAAAATATATATACGAATCCACATAAAATAAAGTAGATTTCTATAGAAATATATATACAAAATACATATGAAATTATGTAAATACGTATAAAAATATATATACAAAATACATATCAAATAATGTAAATTCGTGTCAAAATAAATCAACAAAATATCATGAAAAGAATGTGTAGTTGTATGAAAATAGATAAATATAAAATAATAAATTTGTATAAAATATATAAAAATACACATTAAATTAAAATATGAAACATACAAAATACAAATAGAATAATGTAAATTCGTATCAAAATAAATACACCGAATATTAATAAAATAATGTAAATTTGTATGAAAATAAAGATGCAAATACATCAAATAGCGTATTTGTATAAAATATATATACCAAAATACACATTAAATAATGTAAATATGTTTAAAAATTTTATACAAATTTACACATATAAAATAATATAAATTTGTTTCAAAATATATACACAGAATACAAATCAAATAACGTAAATTTCTATAAAATATATATACAAAATACACATAAAATAAAATTACGTATAAAATATATAAACAAAATACACATAAAATATGTAAATTTGTAACAAAATAAATAAACAAAATACCAATAAAAATGTGTATTGAAATAAATCTACAAAATACACATAAAATAATGTAAATTTAAAATATATGTAAATACACATAAAATAACGTAAATTTTTATGAAAATGTATATATAAAATACACATAAAATAATTTGAATACGTATAAAAAATATATACAAAATACACATAAATAATATAAATTCGTAAAAATAAATACACAAAATTCCAATAAAAGAATGTATATTTGTAGGAATATATATACAAAATACAAATAAAATAACTAAATTTGTATAAAAATATATACAAAATACACAAAATAATTTAAATTTGTTTGAAAATAGATATGCAAAATACACATAAAGTTAGGCAAATTTGTATTGAAATACATATACAAAATCACATAAAATAATGTAAATTTGTATTAAAATATATATACAAATAACGTAAATTTGGATAAAATATATATACAAAATATACATTAAATATTTTAAATATGTATTAAAATATATTATATTATATATATTTTATTGATATTTGCGTTATTTATGTTTATTTTAATATTTTCTCATAGAAATTTACATTATTTTATTGGTATTTTGTCTATTTATTTTGATACGAATTACATGATTATTTGTGTATTTTGTACATTTTTTTATACGTATTTACATTATTTAATGTGTATTTTGTTTATATATTTTTATACAAATTTACATTATTATATGTGTATTTGTATAAATATTTTGATACAAATTTACTTTATTTCATGTATTTTGTATATATATATCAATTCAAATTTAGCTTATTTTGTGTGTATTTTGTATATATTTTCATTCAAATTTAATTACTTCTGTGTATTTTTGTATATAGTTTTATATAAATTTACGTTATTTTATGTGTATTTTGTATATTTATATTTATACAAATACACATTCTTTTATTGGAATTTTGTTTATTTATTTTGATACGAATTTACATTATTTTATATGTTTTTTTGTATACATTTTTTTTATACGTATTTACTTCATTTTATGTGTATTTTGTATATATATTTTTATAGAAATCTACGTTATTTTATGTGTATTCGTATATATATTTTGAAACAAATTTACATTGTTTTATATGTATTTTGCATATCTATTTCAATACAAATTTACCTTATTGTATGTGTTTTTTGTATATTTATTTTAATACAAATTTAATTTTTTGATGTGTATTTTGCTATATATATTTTTATAAATAAAAAAAAATGCGTTATTTTATGGGTATTTTGCTTCTTTATTTTCATACAAATTTACATTATTTTATTAATATTCTGTGTATTTATTTTGATACGATTTTACTTTATTTTATTTGTGGTTTGTACATATTTTTTTATACAAATTTACGTTATTTTAAGAGTATTTGTTTATGTATTTTCATTCAAATTTACATTATTTTATGAGTATTTTGTGTATTTATTTCAATACAAATTTTCCAAATTTTAAGTGTATTTTGTATATTTATTTTCATACAAATTTAAAATATTTTTGAGTATTTTTGTATATAGTTTGATACAAATTTAGATTATTTTTTAAGTATTTTGTATATCTATTTTCATACAAATTCACATTCTTTTATTGATATTTTGTTTATTTATTTTGACGCGAATTTTATGTGAATTTGTTTTCATTTCATACAAATTTACATTATTTTATGTGTATTTTGTACATGTATTTAAATACAGATTTAACTAATTATATGTGTATTTTGTATATCTATTTTCATACAAATTGAAATTAATTTTTTTGTTTTTTTGTATATATTTTTATTCAAATTTTCGTAATCTTATAAAAATATATATACCAAAATACACATAAAATATTTATATTTGCATTGAAATAAATATACAAAATGCACATACAATAAGGTAAATTTGTATTGAAAGAGATATGCAAAAATACATATAAAACAATGTAAATTTGTTTCAAAATATATATACGATTACAAATAAAAAAACGTAGATTTCTATAAAAATATATATACAAAATACATATAAAATTAAGTAAATACGTATAGAAAAATGTATACAAAATACACATAAAATAATGTAAATTCGAGTTAAAATAAATAAACAAAATACCAATAAAAGAATGTGTATTTGGATAAATATAAATATACAATATACACATACAAAATAAACATAAAATAAGGTAGATTTGTAAAAAAATATATGTACAAAATACACATAAAATAATGTAAATTTATATAAAAAAAATATATACAAATACACATAAAATACCATGAATTTGTATAAAAATATATATTCAAAATAAATATTAAATAATGTAAAAGCGTATAAAAATATATATATACAAAGTACATATAAATGTAAATTGTATCAATATAAATCAACACACACCAATAAAAATATATATATTTGAAAAAAATAATTTACAAAATACACATAACATAACTAAAATTTGTATTAAATATATACAAAATACATAGAAATAATTTGAGTTTGTATGAAAAAATATATACAAAAAATATAAAAAAAAAATTCAAAAATTTTATATATAAATTAAAATAAAAAATACATAAAAAAATTACAAATAATATATAAAAATATACAAAAATACATAATTTAAAATAAAAAATATATATAAAATAAAACATAATATAAAAAAAATTGTAAAAAAAAAGAAAAGTATATACAAAAATACATAAAAATATTGTAATTTAGTGTCAAAATAGCATAATAATAACGTAAATTGGCCTATGAAAAATATATACTGAGAAAATACAAATATATAAAATCAATATCATTATAATAAAAAGAGATATCAATAAAATAATGTAAATTAAATTTGTATGAAAAAAACAAAAAAAAAAAAGAAAATGTTTATAAAAATACAGATACAAAAATACACATTGAATAATTAAATTTGTATTAAAATTAATATACAAAATGCGTATATAATAAGGTAAATTTGTATTGAAAAAATATGCAACATACACGTTAACTCATACAAATTTATATTATTTTATTGGTATTTTGTTTATTTATTTTGATACGAGTTACATGATTATATGTGTATTTTGTTCATATTTTTTTATACGTATTTACATTATTTAATGTGTATTTTGTTTATATATTTTCATACAAATTTACGTTATTATATGTGTATTTGTATAAAAATTTTGATACAAATTTACTTTATTTCATGTATTTTGTATATATATTTCAATTCAAATTTAGCTTATTTTGTGTGTATTTTGTATATATTTTCATACAAATTTAACTACTTCTGTGTATTTTTGTATATAGTTTTATATAAATTTATACTGTTTTATGTGTATTTTGTATATTTATATTTATACAAATACACATTCTTTTATTGGTATTTTGTTTATTTATTTTGATACGAGTTTACATTATTTTATGTGTTTTTTGTATACATTTTTTTGTACGTATTTACTTCATTTTATGTGTATTTTGTATATATATTTTTATAGAAATCTACGTTATTTTATGTGTATTCGTATATATATTTTGAAACAAATTTACATTGTTTTATATGTATTTTGCATATCTATTTCAATACAAATTTACCTTATTGTATGTGTTTTTTGTATATTTATTTTAATACAAATTTAATTTTTTGATGTGTATTTTGGTATATATATATTTTATAAAAAAAAGCGTTATTTTATGGGTATTTTGATTCTTTATTTTCATACAAATTTACATTATTTTATTAATATTCTCTGTATTTATTTTGATACGATTTTACATTATTCTATTTGTGTTTTGTACATATTTTTTATACAAATTTACGTTATTTTAAGTGTATTTGTTTATGTATTTTCATTCAAATTTACATTATTTTATGTGTATTTTGTGTATGTATTTCAATACAAATTTACCTAATTTTATGTGTATTTTGTATATTTATTTTCATACAAATTTAAAATATTTTTGTGTATTTTTGTATATAGTTTGATACAAATTTAGGTTATTTTATGTGTATTTTGTATATCTATTTTCATACAAATACACATTCTTTTATTGATATTTTGTTTATTTATTTTGACGCGAATTTACATTATTTAATTATGTATTTTGTATATATATTTTTTATACGTATTTACATCATTTCATGTGTATTTTGTACAGTTTTAAACAATTTTATATTATTTAATGTGTATTTTGTATATATATTTATACACATACACATTCTTTTATTGGTATTTTGTTTATTTATTTTGATACTAATTTACATTATTTTATGTGTATTTTGTATACATTTTTTATACGTATTTACTTAATTTTATGTGTATTTTGTATATTTTTATAGAAATCTACCTTATTTCATGTGTATTCGTATATATATTTTGAAACAAATTTACAATGTATATATGTATTTTGCATATCTATTTTTGTGTATTCTGTATTTATTTTTGTTATACATAGAATAATGTAAAATCGTATCAAAATAGGTACACAGAATATCAATAAAATAATTTAAATTTGTATGAAAATAAAGATGCAAAATACCCATAAGATAAAGCATTTTTTTTTTAAAAATACATATACAAAAATACACATAGAATAATTAAATTTGTATTAAAATTAATATACAAAATGCACACATACAAAAAGGTAAATTTGTATTGAAAAAAAAAACGCAAAATACAAATAAAACAGAGTAAATTTGTTTCAAAATATATATACGAATACACATAAAATAACGTAGGATTCTATAGAAATATATATATACAAAATACACATGAAATTATGTAAATACGTATAAAAAATATATATATATATATATATATATATATATATATATATATATATATATATATATATATATATATATATATATATATATATATATATAAAATACATATTAAGTAATGTAAATTCGTGACAAAATAAATAAACAAAATATCATGAAAAGAATGTGTATTTGTATGAAAATAAATAATAGATAATAAATTTGTATATAATATATATGCAAGATACACATTAAATAATGTAAATATGTATAAAAAAAATTAATACAAAAAACAAATAGAATAATGTAAAATCGTATCAAAATAAATACACCGAATATTAATAAAATAATGTAAATTTGTATGAAAATAAAGATGCAAAATTCCCATCAAATAGCGCATTTCTTATAAAAATATATATACCAAAATACACATAAAATATTTAAATTTGTATTGAAATAAATATACAAAATGCACATACAATAAGGTAAACTTCTGTTGAAAGAGAAATGAAAAATACATATAAAAAATTGTAAATTTGTTTCAAAATATATATACGAATAGACATAAAATAACGTAGATTTCTATAAAAATATATATACAAAATACACATAAAATTAGGTAAATACGTATAAAAAAATGTAAACAAAATACACATAAATAATATAAATTCGAAACAAAATAAATAAACAAAATACCAATAAAAGAATGTGTATTTGTTCTGTGTATTTTGTATATAGTTTTATACAAATTTACGATATTTTATGTGTATTTTGTATATTTATATTTATACAAATACACATTCTTTTACTGGTATTTTGTTTATTTATTTTGATACGATTTTTATGTGTATTTTGTATTCATTTTTTTATACGTATTTACTTCATTTTATGTGTATTTTGTATATATTTTTATAGAAATCAACGTTATTTTATGTGTATTCGTATATATATTTTGAAACAAATTTACATTGTTTTATATGTATTTTGCATATCTATTTCAATGTATTTTGTATATATTTTTATAAAAATCATCGTTATTTTATGTGTATTTCTATATATATTTTGAACCAAATTTACATTGTTTTATATATATTTTGCATATCTATTTCAATACAAATTTACCTTACAGTATGTGCATTTTTTATATTTATTTTAATACAAATTTTAATATTTTATGTGTATTTTGGTATATATATTTTTATAAAAAATGCGTTATTTTATGTCTATTTTGCATCTTTATTTTCATACAAATTTACATTATTTAATTAATATTCTGTGTATTTATTTTGATACGATTTTACATTATTCTATTTGTGTTTTGTATAATTTTTTTTTATACATATTTACATTATTTAATTAGTATTTTGTATATATATTTGATACAAATTTACGTTATTTTAAGTGTTTATGTTTATATATTTTAATTCAAATTTCCATTATTTTATGTGTATTTTGTATATGTATTTCAATACAAATTTACCTAATTTTATGTGTAATTTGTATATTTATTTTCATACAAATTTAAATTATTTTTGTGTATTTTTGTATATAGTTTTATACAAACTTAGGTTATTTTATGAGTATTTTGTATATCTATTTTCATACAAATACACATTCTTTTATTGATATTTTGTTTATTTATTTTGACGAGAATTTAAATGATTTAATGTGTATTTTGTATATATATATTTTTATACGTATTTACATCATTTCATGTGTATTTTGTATATATATTTCTATAGAAATCTACGTTATTTTATGTGTATTCGTATATAGATTTTTAAACAAATTTACGCTTTAAAGTGCATTTTGTATATTTTTTCAATACAAATTTACCTTATTGTACGTGCATTTTGTATATTGATTTTAACACAAATTTAATTATTCTGTGTGTATTTTTGTATATGTATTTTTAAAAAAATATGCTTTATTTTATGGGTATTTTGCATCTTTATTTTCATACAAAATTACATTATTTTATTGATATTCTGTGTATTTATTTTGATACGATTTTACATTATTCTATGTGTATTTTGTATATATTTTTCATTTAATTTAGCTTATTTTATGTGTATTTTGTATATCTATTTATTTTAATACAAAATCAAATATTCTATGTTTTTTCGTATATATATTTTTATAAAAAATGCGTTATTTTATGGGTATTTTGCATCTTAATTTTCATACAAATTTACATTATTTTATTAATATTTTCTGTATTTATTTTGATACGATTTTACATTATTTTATTTGTGTTTTGTATATATTTTTTTTATACATATTTACATTATTTAATGTGTTTTTTGTATATATATTTGATTCAAATTTACGTTATTTTAAGTCTATATGTTTATATATTTTTATTCAAATTTACATTATTTTATGTGTATTTTGTATATGTATTTCAATACAAATTTACCTAATTTTATATGTTTTTTGTATATTTATTTTCATAGAAGTTTAAATTATTTTTGTGTATTTTTGTATATAGTTTTATACAAATTTAGGTTATTTTATGTGTATTTTGTATATCTATTTTCATACAAATACACATTCTTTTCATGATTTTTTGTTTATTTATTTTGACACGAATTAACATTATTTAATGTGTTTTTTGTATATATATTTTTATCCGTATTTACATTATTTCAAGTGTATTTTGTATATATATTTCTATAGAAATCTGCGTTATTTTATGTATATTCGTATATATATTTTGAAACAAATTTACATTGTTTTATGTGTATTTTGCATATTTTATCAATACAAATTTACCTTATTGTATGTGCATTTTGTATATTAATTTTAATACAAATTTGATTAATCTATGTGTATTTTTGTATATGTATTTTTATAAAAATATGCTTTATTTTATGGGTATTTTGCATATTTATTTTCATACAAATTTACATTAATTTATTGATATTCTGTGTATTTATTTTAATATGATTTTACATTATTCTATGTGTATTTTGTATATATATTTTATATAAAATGTATTTGTTTTCATTTCATACAAATCTACATTATTTTATGTATTTTTTGTACATGTATACACATAAAATATTTAAATTTGTATTGAAATAAATATTCAAAATGCACATACAATAAGGTAAACTTCTTTTGAAAGAGATATGCAAAAATACATATAAAACAATGTAAATTTGTTTCAAAATATATATACGAATACACATAAAATAACGTAGATTTCTATAAAAATATATATACAAAATACACATAAAATTAAGTAAATACGTATAAAAAAATGTAATCAAAATACACATAAAATAATGTAAATTCGAAACAAAATAAATAAACAAAATACCATTAAAAGAATGTGTATTTGTATAAATATAAATGTACACAATACACATACAAAATAAACAAAAAATAAGGTAAATTTTTAATGAAATATATGTACAAAATACACATAAAATAATGTAAATTTATATGAAAATATATATACAAATACACATAAAATACCATGAATTTGTATAAAATTATATATTCAAAATAAATATTAAATAATGTAAATGCGTATAAAAATATATATACAAAGTACATATAAAATAATGTAAATTCGTATCAATATAAATCAACAAAATACCAATAAAATAATATATATTTGAATGAAAATAGATTTACAAAATACACATAACATAACTAAAATTTGTATTGAAATATGTACAAAAATACATAAAAATAATTTCAGTTTGTATGAAAATAGATATTCAAAATACATATAAAACTAGGTAAATTTCTTTTGAAATATATATACAAAATACCCATAAAATATTGTAAATTTGTGTCAAAATATATAAACAAATACACATAAAATAACTTAAATAACGTAAATATGTATCAAATATATATACAAAAAACACATTAAATAATGTAAATATGTATAAAAAAATATATACAAAACATAAATAAAATAATGTAAAATCGTATCAAAATAAATACAGAAAATATTAATAAAATAATGTAAATTTGTATGAAAATTAAGATGCAAAATACCCATAAAATAACGCATTTTTTATAAAAATATATATACGAAAAATAAAATATTTGATTTTGTATTTAAATAAATAGATATACATTCTTTTATTGGTATTTTGTTTATTTATTTTGTTTCGAATTTACATTATTTTATTTGTATTTTGTTTACATTTTTTTTATACGTATTTACTTAATTTTATGTGTATTTTGTATATATATTTTTATAGAAATCTACGTTATTTTATGTGTATTCGTATATATATTTTGAAACAAATTTACATTGTTTTATATGTATTTTTGCATATCTCTTTCAATAGAAGTTTACCTTATTGTATGTGCATTTTGTATATTTATTTTAATACAAATTTAGATATTTTATGTGTATTTTGGTATATATATTTTTATAATAAATGCGCTATTTGATGGGAATTTTGCATCTTTATTTTCAAACAAATTTACATTATTTTATTAATATTCGGTGTATTTATTTTGATACGATTTTACATTATTCTATTTGTTTTTTGTATATATTTTTTTTATACATATTTACATTATTTAAATGTATCTTGCATATATATTACATTCAAATTTATTATCTATTATTTATTTTCATACAAATACACATTCTTTTCATGATATTTTGTTTATTTATTTTGTCACGAATTTACATTACTTAATATGTATTTTATATATATATATATATATATATATATATATATATATATATATATATATATATATATATATATATATATATATATATATATATATATATATATATATATATATATATATATATATATATATATATATATATATATATATATATATATTTTTATACGTATTTACATAGTTTCATGTGTATTTTGTATATATATTTCTATAGAAATCTACGTTATTTTATGTGTATTCGTATATATATTTTGAAACAAATTTACACTGTTTTATATGTGTTTTGCGTTTTTTTTCAATACAAATTTACCTTATTGTATGTGTGAATTTTGTATATTAATTTTAATACAAATTTAATTATTCTATGTGTATTTTTGTATATGTATTTAAAAAAAAATGCTTTATCTTATGGGTATTTTGCATCTTTATTTTCATACAAATTTGAATTATTTTATTGATATTCTGTGTACTTATTTTGATATGATTTTACATTATTCTATGTATAACAAAAATAAATACAGAATACACAAAAATAGATATGCAAAATACATATAAACAATGTAAATTTGTTTCAAAATATATATACGAATACACATGAAATAAGGTAGATTTCTATAAAGATATATATATACACATAAAATTAAGTAAATACGTATAAAAAATGTATACAAAATACACATAAAATAATGTAAATTAGTATCAAAATATATATAAAAAATAAATATAAATATATATATATATATATATATATATATATATATATATATATATATATATATATATATATATATATATATATATATATATATATATATATATATATATATATATATATATATATATATATATATATATATATATATATATATATATACAAAATACACATTAAATAATATAAATTTGTTTAAAACTATACAAAATACACATGAAATGATGTAAATACGTATAGAAATATATATACAAAATACACATTAAATAATGTAAATTCGCGTCAAAATAAATAAACAAAATATCAATAAAATAATGTGTATTTGTATGAAAATAGATATACAAAATAACCATAAAATAACCTAAATTTGTATCAAACTATATACAAAAATACACAAAAATATTTTAAATTTGTATGAAAATAAATATACAAAATACAAATAAAATTAGGTAAATTTGTATTGAAATACATACACAAAATACACATAAAATAATGTAAATTTGAATGAAAATACATAAACAAATACACTTAAAATAACGTAAATTTGTATAAAAAAATATGTACAAAACACAAATAGAATAATGTAAAATCGTATCAAAATATATACACAGAATATTAATAAAATAATGTAAATTTGTATGAAAATTAAGATGCAAAATACCTATAAAATAACGCATTTTTTATAAAAGTATTGATGCCAAAATACACATAAGATATTTGAATTTGTATTCAAATAAATATACAAAATGCACATACAATAAGGTAAATTTGTATTGAAATAGATATGCAAAATACATATAAAATAATGTAAATTTGTTTCAAAATATATATACGAATACACATACAATAACGAAGATTTCTATAAAAATACATATACAAAATACACATAATATTAAGTAAATACGTATAAAAAATGTATACAAAATACACATAAAATAATGTAAATTTGTATAAATGTAAATAAACAATATACCAATAAAAGAATGTGTATTTGTATAAATATAAATATACAAAATGCACATAAAATAACGTAAATTTATATAAAACTATATTCATAAAATAACGCAAATTTCTATAAAAATATATGTACAAAAATGAACATAAAATAAATTTGCATAAAAATATATATACAAAACACATATTAGATAATGTAAATGAGTATAAATATATGTATACAAAATACCTATGAAATAATCTAAATTCGTATCGAATTAAATTAAGAAAATACCAATATAATAATGTAGTTTTGGATGAAAATATATATACAAAATACACATAAAATAACCTAAATACAAATACAAATATACACATCAAATAATTTAAAATTGAATGAAATAAATATACAAAATAAACATAAAATAAGGTAAATTTGTAATGAAATATATGAAAAAATACACATAAATTAATATAAATTTGTATGAAAATATATAAACAAATACACATTAAATAACATGAATTTGTATAAAATTTGTATCAAAATATATACTTATACACACAATAAAATAACGTAATTTTTTATGAAAATGTATATACAAAATACACATAAAATAATTTAAATACGTAGAAAAATATATATACAAAAAACACATAAAATAGTGTAAATTTGTATGAAAATACATAAACAAATACACATAAAATAATGTAAATTTGGATAAAATATATATACAAAATGAACATTAAATAATGTAAATATGTATAAAAAAAATATACAAAATACACATAGAATAATGTTAAATCGTATCAAAATAAATAAAGAGAATATCAATAAAATAATTTAAATTTGTATGAAAATAAAGATGCAAAATATCCATATAATAACGCATATTTGCATAAAAATATATATACAAAAATACATATAAAATAGTTAAATTTGTATTAAAATAAATATACAAAATGCACGTACAATAAAGTAAATTGGTATTGAAATAGATATGCAAAATACACATCAATAATGTAAATTTGTATCAAAATATATATACGAATACTCATAAAATACAGTAAATTTCTATAAAAATATACATACAAAATAGATATACAAAATACACATATAACTAGTTAAATTTATATTTAAATACATGTACAAAAAACACATAAAATAATGTAGATTTGTATGAAAATAAAACAAATACATTTTATATAAAATATATATACAAAATACACATAGACTAATGTAAAATCATATTAAAATAAATACACAGAATATCAATAAAATAATGTAAATTTGTATGAAAATAAAGATGCAAAATACCTATAAAATAAAGCATATTTTTATAAAAATACATATACAAAAATACACATAGATTAATCAAATTTGTATTAAAATTAATATACAAAATGCACATACAATAAGGTAAATTTGTATTGAAAAAATATGCAAAATACACATAAAACAATGTAAATTTGTCTCAAAATATATATACGAATACACATAAAATAACGCAGATTTCTATAGAAATATATATACAAAATACACTTGAAATAATGTAAATACGTATAAAAATATATATAAAAAATACACATTAAATAATGTTAATTCGTGTCAAAATAAATAAACAAAATATCATGAAAAGAATGTGTATTTGTATGAAAATAGATATACAAAATACACATAAAATAACCTAAATTTGTATAAAACTATATACAAAAATACACAAAAATAATTTAAACTTGTATGAAAATAAATATACAAAAAACATATAAAAATAGGTAAATTTGTATTGAAATACATATACAAAATACACATAAAATAATGTAAATTTGAATGAAAATATATAAACGTAAATTTGTATCAAATATATATACAAAAAAAACATTAAATAATGTAAATATGTATAAAAAAATATATACAAAACACAAATAAAATAATGTAAAATCGTATCAAAATAAATACAGAAAATATTAATAAAATAATGTAAATTTGTATGAAAATTAAGATGCAAAATACCCATAAAATAACGCATTTTTTATAAAAACATATATACGAAAAAACATAAAATATTTGATTTTGTATTAAAATAAATAGATATACAAAATACACATAAAATAAGCTAAATTTGAATTGAAATATATATACAAAATACATAAAATTATGTAAATTTGTATCAAAATACCTATACAAATACACATATAATAACGTAAATTGGTATAAAAATATATAAACAAAATACACATTAAATAATGTAAATACGTATAAATTTTTTTTTAAAAATACACAAATAATCATGTAATTCGTATCAAAATAAATAGACAAAATACCAATAAAATAATGTAAATTTCTATGAGAAAACATATACAAAATACACAGAAATAACGCAAATATCAATAAAAATATATATAATATAATATATTTTTATACATATTTAAAATATTTAATGTATATTTTGTATATATATATATATATATATTTTATCCAAATTTACGTGATTTTATATGTATTTGTTTATATATTTTCATACAAATTTACATTATTTTATGTGAGTTTTGTATATGTATTTCAATACAAATTTGCCTAACTTTATGTGTATTTTGCATATCTATTTTCAAACAAATTTAAATTATTTTTGTGTATTTTTGTATATATTTTTATAAAAATTTTAGTTATTTTATCTATTTTTTATATATATATATTCTCCTACAAATATACATTCTTTTATTGGAATTTTGTGTATTTAATTTTTTACGAATTTACATTATTTTATGTGTATTTTGTATATATATTTTTCTACGTATTTAAACTATTTTATGTGTATTTTATATATACATTTTCATAAAAATTCACGTTATTTTATTGTGTGTATTCGTATATATTTTGAAACAAATTTTATACAAATTCATGTTATTTTATGTGTATTTTTATATATATTTTCATACAAATTTTTATTATTTTATAATAAAACAATGTAAATTTGTATGAAAATAAAGATGCAAAATACCCATTAAATAACGCATTTTTTATAAAAATATATATACCAAAATACACATGAAAAAATTAATTTGTATTAAAATAAATATACAAAATACACATACAATAAGGAAAATCTGTATTGAAATAGATATGCAAAATACATATAAAACAATGTAAATTTGTTTCAAAATATATATACGAATACACATAAAATAACGTAGATTTGTATAAAAATATATATACAAAATACACATAAAATGAAGTAAATACGTATAAGAAAATGTATACAAAATACACATAAAATAATGTAAATTCGTATCAAAATAAATAAACAAAATACCAATAAAAGAATGTGTATTTGTATAAATATAAATATACAAAATACACATAAAATAACGTAAATTTGTATAAAACTATACAAAAATACACAGAAGTAATTAAATTCATATGAAAATAGATATACAAAATACAGATAAAATAAGCTAAATTTAAATTGAAATGTATATACAAAATACAATATTTTATGTGTACTCGTATATTTGTATTTAGGTTATTTTATGTGTATTTTGTATATATATTTTCATCCAAAATTACATTATTTTATTGGTATTTTCTTAATTTAATTCGATACGAGTTTAGATTATTTCATAGGTATTTTCTGTACATATTTTTATACTCATTTACATTATCTAATGTGTGTTATATATATATATATTTTTATGCAAATTTATTTTATGTTCATTTTTCTATATATATTTTTATAGAAATTTGCTTTATTTTATGTATATAGTTTTATATAAATTTACGTTATTTTATGTGCATTTTGTATATTTATATTTATACAAATACACATTCTTTTATTGGTATATTGTTTATTTACATTTATACGAATTTACATTATTTTATGTGTATTTTGTATACATTTTTTTATACGTATTTACTTAATGTTATGTGTATTTTGTATATGTATTTTTATATAAATCTACGTTATTTTATGTGTATTCGTATATATATTTTGAAACAAATTTACATTATTTTATATGTATTTTGCATATCTATTTCAATACAAATTTACCTTATTGTATGTGCATTTTGTATATTTATTTTAATACAAATTGAAATATTTTATGTGTATTTTGGTATCAATAATTTTATAAAAAAACGTAAATTTGTATAAAAAAATATGTACAAAACACAAATAGAATAATGTAAAATCGTATCAAAATAAATACACAGAATATTAATAAAATAATGTAAATTTGTATGAAAATAAAGAAGCAAAATACCCATAAAATAACGCATTTTTTTATTTATAAAAATATATATACCAAAATACACATCAAAAAATTAAATTTGTATTAAAATAAATATACAAAAAACACATACATAAAGGTAAATTTGTATTGAAATAGATATACAAAATACATATAAAACAATGTAAATTTGTTTCAAAATATATATACGAATACACATAAAATAACGTAGATTTCTATAAAAATATATATACAAAATACACATAAAATGAAGTAAATACGTATAAAAAAATGTATACAAAAAAACACATAAAATAATGTAAATTCGTATCAAAATAATAAACAAAATACCAATAAAAGAATGTGTATTTGTATGAATATAAATATACAAAATACACATAAAATAACGTAAAATTATATAAAACTATATACAAAAATACACAGAACTAATTAAATTTGTATGAAAATCTATACAAAATACACACGAAATAAGCTAAATTTGAATTGAAATATATATACAAAATACATGAAATAAAGTAAATTTGTATCAAAATATTTATACAAATACACATATAATAACGTAAATTTGTATGAAAATATATAAACAAAATACACATTAAATTATGTAAATACGTATAAAAAATATGTACAAAATACTCATATAAGCATGTAATTCGTATCAAAATAAATAAACAAATTACTAATAAAATAATATAAATTTGTATGAGTAAACGTGTATGTTGCATATTTTTTCAATACAAATTTACCTTATTATATACGCATTTTGTATATTAATTTTAATACAAATTTAATTATTCGATGTGTATTTTTGTATCTGTATTTGTATATATATTTTTATACGCTTTTACATTATTTAATATTTATTTTGAATATATATTTTTATACAAATTCATGGTATTTTATGTGTATTTGTATATATATTTTTATATAAATTTACATTATTTTATGTGTATTTTGTACATATATTTTTTTACAAATCTACCTTATTTTATGTTTATTTTGTATGTGTATTTTGTATATTTATATTTATCCAAATACACATTCTTTTATTGGTATTTTGTTTATTTATTTTAATTCGAATTTACATTATTTTATGTGTATTTTGTATACATTTTTTTATACGTATTTACTTAATTTTATGTGTATTTTGTATATATATTTTTTTAGAAATCTACGTTTTTTTATTTGTATTCGTATATATATTTTGAAACAAATTTACATTGTTTTATATGTATTTTTGCATATCTCTTTCAATACAAATTTACCTTATTGTATGTGCATTTTGTATATTTATTTCAACGCAAATTTAAATATTTTATGTGTATTTTGGTATATATATTTTTATAAGATTACGAAAATTTGAGTAAAAATATATACAAAAAAACAAAAAAATAAATTTCAATTTGTATGAAAATAGATATACAAAATACACATATAATTAGTTAAATTTGTATTTAAATACGTGTACAAAATACACATAAAATAATGTAAATTTGTATGAAATGAAAACAAATTCACATAAAATTCGCGTCAAAATAAATAAACAAAATATCAATAAAAGAATGTGTATTTGTATGAAAATAGATATACAAAATACACATAAAATAACCTAAATTTGTATCAAACTATATACAAAAATACACAAAAATATTTTAAATTTGTATGAAAATAAATATATAAAATACACATAAAATTAGGTAAATTTCTATTGAAATACATACACAAAATACACATAAAATAATGTAAATTTGAATGAAAATACATAAACAAATACACTTAAAATAACGTAAATTTGTATAAAAAAAATTTGTACAAAACACAAATAGAATAATGTAAAATCGTATCAAAATAAATACACAGAATATTAATAAAATAATGTAAATTTGTATGAAAATAAAGAAGCAAAATACCCATATAAAAGCACATTTTTTTTATTTATAAAAATATATATACCAAAATACACATAAAAAAAATTATATTTGTATTAAAATAAATATACAAAAAACACATACAATAAGGTAAATTTGTATTGAAATAGATATGCAAAATACATATAAAACAATGTAAATTTGTTTCAAAATATATATACGAATACACATATAATAACGTAGATTTCTATAAAAATATATATACAAAATACACATAAAATGAAGTAAATACGTATAAAAAAATGTATACAAAATACACATAAGATAATGTAAATTCGTATCAAAATAAATAAACAAAATAGCAATAAAAGAATGTGGATTTGTATAAATATAAATATACAAAATACACATAAAATAACGTAAATTTATATAAAACTATATACAAAAATACACAAAAGTAATTAAATTTGTATGAAAATATATACAAAATACACACAAAATAAGCTAAATTTGAGTTGAAATATATATACAAAATACATGAAATAAAGTAAATTTGTATCAAAATATTTATACAAATACTCATATAATAAGGTAAATTTGTATGAAAATATATAAACAAAATACACATTAAATAATGTAAATACGTATAAAAAAATATGTACAAAATACACATATAATCATGTAATTCGTATCAAAATAAATAAACAAAATACCAATAAAATAATATAAATTTGTATGAGTAAACGTGTATGTTGCATATTTTTTCAGTACAAATTTACCTTATTATATACGGATTTTGTATATTAATTTTAATATATGTGTATTTGAATATATATTTTGTTACAAATTTACATTATTTTATGTATTTTCTATATTTATTTCAATTCAAATTTAGCTTATTTTATGTGTCTTTTGTATATCTATTTTCATACAAATTTAATTATTTTTGTCTATTTTTGTATATAGTTTTATAGAATTTTACGTTATTTTATGTGTATTTTGTATATTTATATTTATACAAGTAAACATTCTTTTATTGGCATTTAGTTTATTTATTTTGATACGAATTTACATTATTTTATGTGTATTTTGTATACATTTTATTATACGTATTTACTTCATTTTATGTGTATTTTGTATATATATTTTTATAGATATCTACGTTATTTTATGTGTATTCGTATATATATTTTGAAACAAATTTACATTGTTTTATGTGTATTTTGCATATCTATTTCAATACAAATTTACCTTATTGTATGTGCATTTTGTATATTTATTGTAATACAAATTTAAATATTTTATGTGTATTTTGGTATATATATTTTCATAAAAAATGCGTTGTTTTATGGGTATTTTGCATCTTTATTTTCATACAAATTTCCATTATTTTATTAATATTCTGTGTATTTATTTTGATACTATTTTACATTATTCTATTTGTGTTTTGTATATATTTTTTTATACATATTTACATATTTAATGTGTATTTTCTATATATTTTTCATACAAATTTACGTTATTTTAAGTGTATTTGTTTATATATTTTCATTCAAATTTACATTATTTTATGTGTATTTTGTATATGTATTTCAATAGAAATTTAACTAGTTTTATGGGTATTTTGTATATATTTTTAATACAAATTTAATTATTCTATGTGTATTCTTGTATATGTATTTAAAAAAAATAGCCTTTATTTTATGGGTATTTTGCATCTTTATTTTCATACAAAATTACATTATTTTATTGATATTCTGTGTATTTATTTTGATACGATTTTACATTATTCTATGTATATTTTGTATATCTATTTTATACAAATGTACGTTATTTTATGTGACTTTGTTTTCATTTCATACAAATTTACATTATTTTATGTGTATTTTGTACATGTATATAAATACAAATTTAACTATTTATATGTGTATTTTGTATATCTATTTTCATACAAATTGAAATTTATTTTTTTGTTTTTTGTATATATTTTTATTCAAATTTTCGTAATTTTATGTGTATTTTGTATATTTATTTTCCTACAAATATACGTTCTTTTTTCGGAATTTTGTTTATTTATTTTGATACGAATTTTCATTTTTTTAGGTGTATTTGATATATATATTTTTATACTTATTTACATAATTTTATATGTATTTTGAATATATATTTTCAAATTTATTTACTCTATATGTATATACAAAAAACACAAAATAATTTAAATTTGTATGAAAATAAATATACAAATACACAAATTACGTAAATTTGTATTTAAATACATATATAAAATACACTTAAAATAATGTAAATTTGAATGAAATTATATAAACAAATACACTTAAAATAACGTTAATTTGTATAAAATATATATAAAAATACACATTAAATAATAAAAATATGTATAAAAAAATATATACAAAACACAAATAGTATAATATAAAATCGTATCAAAATATATACACAGAATATTAAGAAAATAATGTACATTTGTATGAAAACTAAGATGCAAAATACCTATAAAATAACGCATTTTTATAAAATTATATATACCAAAATACACATAAAATATTTGAATTTGTATTAAAATAAATATACAAAATGCACATACACTAAGTTATATTTGTATTGACATAGATATGCAAAAAACATACAAAACAATGTGAATTTGTTTCAAAATATATATACGAATACACATAAAATAACGTAGATTTCTATAAATATATATATATATATATATATATATATATATATATATATATATATATATATATATATATATATATATATATATATATATATATATATATATATGTATATATATATATATATATATATATATATATATATATATATATATATATATATATATATATATATATATATATATATATATATACAAAATAGAAATAAAATTAAGTAAATACGAATCAAAAATGTATGCAAAATACACATAAAATAATGTAAATTCGTATAAATATAAATAAACAAAATACCAATAAGAGAATGTGTATTTGTATAAATATAAATATACAAAATGCACATAACATAACGTAAATTTGTATAAAACTATATACAAAAATACACAGAAGTAATTAAATTTGCATGAAAATAGATATACAAAATACACACAAAATAAGCTAAATTTGAATTGAAATATATATACAAAATACATAAAATAAAGTAAATTCGTTTCAAAATATTTTTAACAAATACACATATAATAACGTAAATTTGTAAAAAAAATATATAAACAAAATACTCATTAAGTAATGTAAATACGTATAAAAAAATATTTACAAAATACACCAATAATCAAGTCATTCGTATGAAAATAAATAAACAAAAAACTAATTAAATAATATAAATTTGTATGAGAAAACATATACAAAATACATATAAAATAACGTTTTAAGTTTCTATAAAAATATATGTAAAAAAATGCACATAAAATTAGTTTGCATAAAAAAATATATATACAAAACACACATTAGATAATGTAAATGAGTATAAAAATATGTATACAAAATACCTATGAAATAATCTAAACTCGTATCGAGTTAAATTAAGAAAATAACAATAAAATAATGTAATTTTGGATGAAAATATATATAGAAAACACACATAAAATAACCTAAATACAAATACAAATATACTTATTAAATAATTTAAAACTGAATGAAATAAATATACAAAATAAACATAAAATAAGGTAAATTTGTAATTAAATATATGTAAGAATACACATAAAATAATATAAATTTGTATGAAAATATATATACAAATACACATAAAATAACATGAATTTGTATAAAATGTTTCAAAATATATACGAATACACACAATAAAATAACGTAAATTTTTATGAAAATGTATATATAAAATACACATAAAATAGTTTAAATACGTAGAAAAATATATATACAAAATACATATAAAATAATGTAAATTCGTAAAAAATTAAATACACAAAATTCCAATAAAATAATGTATATTTGTAGGAAAATATATATACAAAAAACAAATAAAATAACGAAAATTTGTATAAAAATATATACAAATATACACAAAAATAATTTAAATTTGTTTGAAAATATATATGCAAAATACTCATAAAGTTAGGCAAATTTGTATTGAGATACATATACAAAACTCACATAAAATAATGTAAATTTGTATGAAAATATATAAACAAATACATATAAAATCAGGTAAATTTGGATAAAATATATATATACAAAATATACATTAAATATTTTAAATATGTATAAAAATATATTATATTATATATATTTTTATTGATATTTGCGTTATTTATGTGTATTTTGTATATGTTTTCTCATAGAAATTTACATTATTTTATTGGTATTTTGTCTATTTATTTTGATACGAATTACATGATTATTTGTGTATTTTTTACATTTTTTTTATACGTATTTACATTATTTAATGTGTATTTTGTTTATATATTTTTATACAAATTTACGTTATTATATGTGTATTTGTATAGGTATTTTGATACAAATTTACATTATTTTATGTATTTTGTATATATATTTCAATTCAAATTTAGCTTATTTTATGTGTATTTTGTATATCTATTTATTTTAATACAAAATCAAATATTTTATGTTTTTTCGTATATATATTTTTATAAAAAAATCCGTTATTTTATGGGTATTTTGCATCTTAATTTTCATAGAAATCTACATTCTTTTATTAATATTTTCTGTATTTATTTTGATACGATTTTACATTATTTTATTTGTTTTGTATATATTTTTTTATACATATTGACATTATTTAATGTTTTTTTTGTATATATATTTGATACAAATTTACGTTATTTTAAGTCTATAGGTTTATATATTTTCATTCAAATTTACATTATTTTATGTGTATTTTGTATATGTATTTCAATACAAATCTACCTATTTTTATATGTTTTTTGTATATTTATTTTCATACAACTTTAAATTATTTTTGTGTATTTTTGTATATAGTTTTATACAAATTTAGGTTATTTTATGTGTATTTTGAATATCTATTTTCATACAAATACACATTCTTTTCATGATATTTTGTTTATTTATTTTGACACGAATTAACATTAATTAATGTGTATTTTGTATATATACTTTTATACGTATTTACATTATTTCAAGTGTATTTTGTATATATATTTCTATAGAAATCTGCGTTATTTTATGTGTATTCGAATATATATTTTGAAACAAATTTACATTGTTTTATGTGTATTTTGCATATTTTTTCAATACAAATTTACCTTATTGTATGTGTATTTTGTATATTAATTTTAATACAAAATTGATTAATCTATGTGTATTTTTGTATATTATTTTTATAAAAATATGTAATTAGTTAAATTTGTATTTAAATACATTTACAAAATACACATAAAATAATGTAAATTTGTATGAAATGAAAACAAATTCATATAAAATAACGTACATTTGTATAAAATAGATATACAAAATAATTTTATGTGTATTTTGTATATTTATTTTCATACAAATTTAAATTATTTTTGTGTATTTTTGTATATAGTTTAATACAAACTTAGGTTATTTTATGAGTATTTTGTATATCTATTTTCATACAAATACACATTCTTTTATTGATATTTTGTTTATTTATTTTGACGAGAATTTAAATTATTTAATGTGTATTTTGTATATATATTTTTATACGTATTTACATCATTTCATGTGTATTTTGTATATATATATATTTCTATAGAAATCTACGTTATATTATGTGTATTCGTAGATAGATTTTTAAACAAATTTACACTTTTATGTGTATTTTGCATATTTTTTCAATACAAATTTACCTTATTGTATATGCATTTTGTATATTAATTTTAAAACAAATTTAATTATTCTATATGTATTTTTGTATATGTATTTTTATAAAAATATGCTTTATTTTATGGGTATTTTGCATCTTTATTTTCATACAAATTTACAATATTTTATTGATATTCTGCTCATTCATTTTGATACGATTTGACATTATTCTATGTGTATTTTGTATATATTTTTCAAACAAATTTACGTTATTTTATGGGTATTTTGTATATATATTTTAAAAGAAATTTACCTAGTTTTATGTGTATTTTGAATATCTATTTTCATACAAACTCAAATTATTTTTATGTATTTTTGTATATATTTCAATACAAATTTTAGTTATGTTATGTGTATTTTGTAAATCTATTTTTATTCAAATATATATTATTTTATTGGTATTTTGTTGATTTATATTGATACGAATTTACACTATTTTATATGTACTTTTTATATATATTTTTATACGCATTTACATTATTTAATATTTATTTTGAATATATAATTTTATACAAATTCATGGTATTTTATGTGTATTTGTATATATATTTTCATATAAATTTACATTATTTTATGTGTATTTTGTACATATATTTCATTACAAATTTACCTTATTTTATGTTTATTTTGTATGTGTATTTTGTACATTTATATTTATACAAATACACATTCTTTTATTGGTATTTTGTTTATTTATCTTGTTTCGAATTTATATTATTTGATGTGTATTTTGTTTACATTTTTTTATATGTATTTACCTAATTTTATGTGTATTTTGTATATATATTTTTATAGAAATCTACGTTATTTTATGTGTATTCGTATATATTTTTTGAAATAAATTTACTTTGTTTTATATGTATTTTTGCATATCTCTTTCAATAGAAGTTTACCTTATTGTATGTGCATTTTGTATATTTATTTCAATACAAATTTAAATATTTTATGTGTATTTTGGTATATGTATTTTTATAAGAAATGCGCTATTTGATGGGAATTTTGCATCTTTATTTTCATACAAATTTACATTATTTTATTAATATTCGGTGTATTTATTTTGATACGATCTTACATTATTCTATTTGTTTTTTGTATATAATTTTTTTATACATATTTACCTTATTTAATGTATATCTTGCATATATATTTCATACAAATTTATTATCTATTATTAATTTTCATACAAATACACATTCTTTTCATGATATTTTGTTTATTTATTTTGACAGGAATTTACATTACTTAATATGTATTTTATATATATATTTTTATACGTATTTACATAATTTCATGTGTATTTTGTATATATATTTCTATAGAAATCTACGTTATTTTATGTGTATTCGTATATATATTTTGAAACAAATTTACAATGTTTTATTTGTATTTTGCGTTTTTTTTCAATACAAATTTACCTTATTGTATGTGTGCATTTTGTATATTAATTTTAATACAAATTTAATTCTTCTATGTGTTTTTTTTGTATATGTATTTAAAAAAAAATATGCTTTATCTTATGGGTATTTTGCATCTTTGTTTTCATACAAATTTAAATTATTTTATTGATATTCTGTGTACTTATTTTGATACGATTTTACATTATTCTATGTATAACAAAAATAAATACAGAATACACAAAAATAGATATGCAAAATACATATAAACAATGTAAATTTGTTTCAAAATATATATAGGAATACACATGACAAGGGTATTTTGAATCTTAATTTTCATACAAATTTACATTATTTTATTAATATTTTCTGTATTTATTTTGATACGATTTTACATTATTTTATTTGTGTTTTGTATATATTTTTTTATACATATTTACATTATTTAATGTGTTTTTTGTATATATATTTGATACAAATTTACGTTATTTTAAGTCTATATGTTTATATATTTTTATTGAAATTTACATTATTTTATGTGTATTTTGTATATGTATTTCAATATAAATTACCTAATTTTATGTTTTTTGTATATTTATTTTCATTCAAGCTTAAATTATTTTTGTTTATTTTTGTATATAGTTTTATACAAATTTAGGTTATTTTATGTGTATTTTGTATATCTATTTTCATACAAATACACATTCTTTTCATGATATTTTTTTTATTTATTTTGACACGAATTAACACTATTTAATGTGTATTTTGTATATATATTTTTATACGTATTTACATTATTTCAAGTGTATTTTGTATATATATTTCTATAGAAATCTACGTTATTTTATGTGTATTCGTATATATATTTTGAAACAAATTTACATTGTTTTATGTGTATTTTGCATATTTTTTCAATACAAATTTACATTATTGTATGTGCATTTTGTATATTAATTTTAATACAAATTTTATTAATCTATGTGTATTTTTGTGTATGTATTTTTATAAAAATATGCTTTATTTTATGGGTATTTTGCATCTTTATTTTCATACAAATTTACATTATTTTATTGATATTCTGTGTATTTATTTGGTATGATTTTACATAATTCTATGTGTACTTTGTATATATATTTTATATAAAATGTTTTTTTTTTTTTCATACAAATCTACATTATTTTATGTGTTTTTTGTACATGTATTTAAATACAAATTTAACTAGTTATATGTGTATTTTGTATATCTATTTTGTATGTATATTTTCATAGAAATTTACTCTATTTTATGAGTATTCGTATATATATTTTGATACAAATTTACATTATTGATGTGTATTTTGCATATCCATTTCAATACAAATTTTCTTTATTGTACGTGCATTTTGTATATTTATTTTAATACAAATTTAATTATTTTATATGTATTTTTGCATATATATTTTTATGCAAATATGCGTTATTATATAGATATTTTGCAGCTTTATTTTCATACAAATTTACATTATTTTATTGATATTCTCTTTATTTATTTTGATACGATTTAACATTATTCTATGTGTATTTTGTATATATTTTTTATACATATTTACATTATTTAAGGTTTATTTTGTATATATATTTTATCCAAATTTACATTATTTTATGTGTATTTGTTTATATATTTTTATACAAATTTACATTATTTTATGTGTATTTTGTATATACATTTTCATAAAAAAATTACGTTATTTTATTGTGTGTATTCGTATATATTTTGATACAAATTCTATACAAATTCATGTTATTTAATGTGTATTTGTATATATATTTCATACAAATTTATATTATTTTATGTGTATTTTTTCATATATTTCATTACAAATTTACCTTATTTTATGTTTATTTTGTATATTTATTTCATTCAATTTTAAATTATTTTATGTGTATATTTGTATTTGTATTTAGGTTATTTTATGTGTATTTTGTATATATATTTTCATCCAAAATTACATTATTATATTGGTATTTTCTTAATTTAATTCGATACGAATTTAGATTATTTCATAGGTATTTTGTATACATATTTTTATACTCATTTACATTATCTAATGTGTGTTTTGTATATATATTTTTATGCAAATTTATTTTATGTTCATTTTTGTACATATATTTTTATAGATATCTGCGTTATTTTATGTATAGTTTTATATAAATTTACATTATTTTATGTGCATTTTGTATATTTATTTTTATACAAATACACATTATTTTATTGCTATATTGTTTATTTATATTTATACGAATTTACATTATTTTATGTGTATTTTGTATACATTTTTTTATACGTATTTACTTAATTTTATGTGTGTTTTGTATATGTATTTTTATAGAAATCTAAGTTATTTTATGTGTATTCGCATATATATTTTGAAACAAATTTACATTATTTTATATGTATTTTGCATATCTATTTCAATACAAATTTACCTTATTGTATATGCATTTTGTATATTTATTTTGATACAAATTCAAATATTTTATGTGTATTTTGGTATCAATAATTTTATAAAAAATGCGTTATTTTATAGGTATTTTGCATCTTAATTTTCATACAAATTTACATTATTTTATTAATATTCTGTGTATATATTTTAATACGATTTTACATTATTCTATTTGTGTTTTGTATATATTTTTTTATACATATTTACATTAATTAATGTGTATTTTGTATATATGTTTGATACAAATTTACGTTATTATATGTGTATTTGTTTATATATTTTCTTTCAAATTTACATTATATTATGTGTATTTTGTATATGTATTTCTATAGAAATTAACCTAATTTTATGTGTATTTTGTATATTTCTTTTCATACAAATTTAAATTATTTTTGTGTATTTTTGTATATAGTTTTATATAAATTTAGGTTATTTTATGTACGCATTTACATTATTTAATGTGTGTTTTGTATATATATTTTTATCCAAAGTTAATTTATTTTACGTTCATTTTTGGACATATATTTTTATAGAAATTAGCGTTAATTTATATGTATTTGTATATGTTTTCTCATACAAATTTACATTATTTTATTGCTATTTTGTTTATTTAGTTTGATACGAATTACATGATTATATGTGTATTTTGTACATATTTTTTATACGTATTTACATTACTTAATATGTATTTTGTTTATATATTTTTAAACAAATTTACGTTATTATATGTATTTTTATAAATATTTTGATACAAATTTACATTATTTTATGTATTTTGTATATACATTTCAATTCAAATTTAGCTTATTTTATCTGTATTTTGTATATCTATTTTCATACGAATTTAATTACTTCTGTGTATTTTTGTATATAGTTTTATACAAATTTACGTTATTTTATGTGTATTTTGTATATTTATATTTATACAAATACACATTCTTTTATTGGTATTTTGTTTATTTATTTTGATACGAATTTACATTATTTTATGTGTATTTTGTATACATTTTTTTATACGTATTTACTTCATTTTACGTGTATTTTGTATATATATTTTTATACAAATCTACGTTATTTTATGTTTATTCGTATATATATTTTGAAACAAATTTACATTGTTTTATATGTATTTTGCATATCTATTTCAATACAGATTTACTTTATTGTGTCTGTATTTTGTATATTTATTTTAATACAAATAATTTTTTTATGTGTATTTTTGTATATATATATTTATAAAAAAAAAGCGTTATTTTATGGGTATTTTGCTTCTTTATTTTCATACAAATTTACATTATTTTATTAATATTCTGTGTATTTATTTTGATACGATTTTACATTATTCTATTTTTGTTTTGTATATATTTTTTTATACAAATTTACGTTATTTTAAGTGTATTTGTTTATGTATTTTCATTCAAATTTACAGTATTTTCTGTGTATTTTGTATATGTATTTCAATACAAATTTACCTAATTTTACGTGTATTTTGTATATTTATTTTCATACAAATTTAAATTATTTTTGTGTATTTTTGTATATAGTTTTATACAAATTTATTTTATCTTATGTGTATTTTGTATATTTATTTTCATACAAATACACATTCTTTTACTGACATTTTGTTTATTTATTTTGACGCGAATTTACATTATTTAATGTGTATTTTGTATATATATTTTTATACGTATTTACATCCTTTCATGTGTATTTTGTATATTTATATATTTTTATAAATTCGTTATTTCATGGGTATTTTGCATCTTTATTTTCATACAAATTTACATTATTTTATTTACATTCTGTGTATTTATTTTAATACGATTTTACATTATTCTATTTGTGTTTTGTATTTATTTTTTACACATATTTACATTATTTAATGAGTATTTTTTATATATATTTTATACAAATTTATGTTAATTTAAGTGTATTTGTTTATATATTTTCATTCAAATTTACATTATTTTATGTGTATTTTGTATATGTATTTCTTTACAAATTTACCTAATTTTATGTGTATTTTGTATATTTATTTTCATACAAATTTAACTTATTTTTGTGTATTTTTATATATAGTCTTATACAAATTTACGTTATTTTATGTGTATTTTGTATATGTATTTTCACACAAATACACATTCTTTTATTGATATTTTAATTATTTATTTTGACACGAATTTACATTATTTAATGTGTATTTTGTATATATATTTTTATACGTATTTACAACATTTCATGTGTATTTTGTATATATATTTCTATAGAAATCTACGTTATTTTATGTGTATTCGTATATATATTTTGAAACAAATCTACATTATTTTATGTGTATTTTGTATATATATTTCATTATAAATTTGCCTTATTTTAAGTTTATTTTTATATCTATTTTCATTCAAATTCAAATCATTTTATGTTTATATATATATTTGTATTTACGTTATTTTATGTGTATTTTCTATATATATTTTCATTCAAAATTACATTATTTTATCGGTATTTTGTTCATTTATTTCGATACGAATTTTGATTATATCATGTGTATTTTCTATACATATCCATATAGAGTAAATTTCTATGAAAATATATATTCAAAATACATATAAAATTATGTAAATAAGTATAAAAATATATATATCAAATACACCAAAAAAAAATGAAAACTCGTATCAAAATAAATAAATAAAATTCCGATAAAAGAACGTATATTTGTAGGAAAATAAATATACAAAATACACATAAAATTACGAAAATTTGAATAAAAATATATACAAAAATACACACAATTAATTTCAATTTGTATGAAAATAGATATACAAAATACACATATAATTAGTTAAATTTGTATTTAAATACATGTACAAAATTCACATAAAATAATGTAAATTTTTATGAAATGAAAACAAATTCACATAAAATAACGTACATTGGTATGAAATAGATATACAAAATATACATAGAATAATGTAAAATCGTATCAAAATAAATACACAGAATATCAATAAAATAATGTAATTTTGTATGAAAATAAAGATGCAAAATACCCATAAAATAAAGCATATTTTTATAAAAATACATATACAAAAATACACATAGAATAGCTAAATTTGTATTAAAATTAATATACAAAATGCACGTACAATAAGGTAAATTTGTATTGAAAAAATATGCAAAATGCACATAAAACAATGTATATTTGTTTCAAAATATATATACGAATACACATAAAATAACGTATATTTCTATAGAAATATATATACAAAATACATAGTATAAAAATATATATACACAATACATATTAAATAATGTAAATTCGCATCAAAATAAATAAACAAAATATCAAAAAAGAATGTTGTATGAAAATAGATATACAATATATAATACACAATATTGTATAAAACTCTATACAAAATACACAAAAATAATTTAAATTTGTATAAAATATATATACAAAATACACATGAAATTAGGTAAATTTCTATTGAAATACATATACAAAATACACATAAAATAATGTAAATTTGAATAAAAATAAATAAACAAATACACTTAAAATAACGAAAATTTGTATGAAATATATATAGAAAATACACATTAAATAATGTAAATATGTATAAAAAAATATACAAAACACAAATAGAATAATGTAAAATTGTATCAAAATAAATACACAGAATATTAATAAAATAATGTAAATTTGTATGAAAATAAAGATGCAAAATACCCATAAAACAACGCATTTTTTATGAAAACATATATACCAAAATGCACATAAAATATTTAAATTTGTATTACAATAAATATACAAAATGCACATACAATAAGGTAAATTTGTATTGAAATAGATATGCAAAATACATATAAAACAATGTAAATTTGTTTCAAAATATACATACGAATACACATAAAATAACGTAGATTTCTATAAAATATATATACAAAATACACATAAAATGAAGTAAATACGTATAAGAAAATGTATACAAAATACACATAAAATAATGTAAACTAGTATGAAAATAAATAAACTAAATGCCAATAAAAGAATGTTTACTTGTATAAATATAAATATACAAAATACACATAAAATAACGTAAAATTGTATAAAACTATATGCAAAAATAAACAAAAATAATTAAATTTGTATGAAAATAGATATACAAAAGACACATAAAATAAGTTAAATTTGAATTGAAATAAATATAGAAAATACATAAAGTAATGTAAATTTGTATAATAATATATATTCAAATACACATATAATAACGTAAATTTGTATAAAAATATATAAACAAAATACACATTAAATAATGTAAATACGTATAAAAGATGTGTACGTAATGTAAAAATTTATAAAATTAAAGATGCAAAATACCCATAAAATATCTCATATTTAAAAAATATATATATACAAAAATACACATAAAATAATTAGATTTGTATTAAAATAAATATACAAAATACACATACAATAAGGTAGATTTTTATTGAAATAGATATGCAAAAAACACATAAAATAATGAAAATTTTTATCAAAATATATACGAATACACACAATAAAATTACGTAAATTTTTATGAAAATATATATACAAAATACACATAAAATAATGTAAATACATAGAAAAATATATGTTCAAAATACACATAAAATAATGTAAATTCGTATCAAAATAAATAAACAAAATTTAATCTAAAAGAATGTATATGTGTAGGAAAATATATATACAAAATACAAATAAAAAAAAAAATTTGTATAAAAATAATACAAAAATACACAAAAATAATTTAAATTTGTTTGAAAATAGATATGCAAAATACAAATGAAATTAGGCAAATTTTTATTGAAATACATATACAAAATACACATAAAATAATGTAAATTTGTATGAAAATATATAAACAAATACACATAAGATAACGTAAATTTCTATAAAATATATGTACAAAATATACATTAAATAATGTAAATATGTCTAAAAATATATATACAAAATACACAGAATAACGTAAAATCGTATCAAAATAAATAAACAGACAATCAATAAAATAATGTAAATTTGTATGAAAATAAAGATGCAAAATACCCATATAATAACGCATATTTGTTTAAAAATATATATACAAAAATACACATAAAATAATTAAATTTGCATCAAAATAAATATACAAAAGGCACATACAATAAAGAAAATTTGTATTGAAATAGATATGCGAAATACATATAAATAATGTAAATTTGTATCAAAATATATACGAATACACATAAAATAGAGTAGATTTCTATGAAAATATATATTCAAAATACATATAAAATTATGTAAATAAGTATAAAAATGTATATATCAAATACACCTAAAATAATGAAAACTCGTATCAAAATAAATAAACAAAATTCCGATAAAAGAACGTATATTTGTAGGAAAATAAATATACAAAATTCACATAAAATTACGAAAATTTGAATAAAAATATATACTAAAATACACAAAATTAATTTCAATTTGTATGAAAATAGATATACATAATACACATATAATTAGTTAAATTTGTATTTAAATACATGTACAAAATACACATAAAATAATGTAAATTTGTATGAAATGAAAACAAATTCACATAAAATAACGTTCATTTGTATTAAATATATATACAAAATATACATAGAATAATGTAAAATCGTATCAAAATAAATACACAGAATATCAATAAAATAATGTAAATTTGTATGAAAATAAAGATGCAAAATACCCATAAAATAAAGCATTTTTTTAATGAAAATACATATACAAAAATACACATAGAATAATTAAATTTGTATTAAAATTAATATACAAAATGCACGTACAATAAGGTAAATTTATATTGAAAAAATATGCAAAATGCACATAAAACAATGTATATTTGTTTCAAAATATATATACGAATACACATAAAATAACATATATTTCTATAGAAATATATATACAAAATACACATGAAGTGACCTAAATACGCATAAAAATATATATACACAATACACATTAAATAATGTGAATTCGCGTCAAAATAAATAAACAAAATATCAATAAAAAATGTGTATTTGTATGAAAATAGATATACAAAATACACATAAAATATTTTAAATATATATAAAACTCTTTTATAAAATATATATACCAAAATAATAAAACTTTAAATTTGTATTACAATAAATATACAAAATGCACATACAATAAGGTAGATTTATATTGAAATAGATATGCTAAATACATATAAAACAATGTAAATTTGCTTCAAAATATATATACCAATACACATAAAATAACGTAGATTACTATAAATATATATATACAAAATACACATTAAATGAAGTAAATACGTATAAGAAAATGTATACAAAGTACACATAAAATAATTAAATTTGTATTAAAATAAATATACAAAATACACATACAATAAAGTAAATCTATATTGAAATAGATATGCAAAATAAACATAAAATAATGTAAATTTGTATCAAATCATATACGAATACACACAATAAAATAACGTAAATTTTTATGGAAATATATATAAAAATACACAAAATAATGTAAATACGTAGAAAAATATATCTACAAAATACACATAAACTTATGTAAATTCTTATGAAAATAAATGAACAAAATTCCACTAAAAGAATGTATATTTGTAGGAAAATATAAATACAAAATACAAATAAAATAACTAAAATTTGTATAGAAATATATAAAAAATACATAAAAATAATTTTAATTTGTTTGGAAATAGATATACAAAATACACATAAAATTAGGCAGATCTGTATTGAAATACCCATAAAAAATTGTAATTTTTTATGAAAATATATAAACAAATACACATAAAATAGCGTAAATTTATATAAAATATATATAAAAAATATACATTAAATAATGTAAAAATGTATAAAAATATATATACAAAATACACATAGAATAATGTAAAATCGTATCAAAATAAATAAACAGAATATCAATAAAATAATGTAAATTTGTATGAAAATAAAGATGCAAAATACCCAAATAATAACGCATATTTTTACAAAAATACACATAAAATAATTAAATTTGTATTAAAATAAATATACAAAATACACATACAATATGGTAAATTTGTATTGAAATAGATATGCAAAATAAACATAAATAATGTAAATTTGTATCAAAATATATATACGAATACCCATAAAATAGAGTAAATTTCTATGAAAATATATATTCAAAACACAAATAAAATAATATAAATAAGTATAAAAATGTACATATCAAATACACCTAAAAATAATGTAAATTCGTATAAAAATAAATAAACAAAATTACGATAAAAGATGCAAGATACACATTAAATAATGTAAATATGTATAAAAAAAAATATATACAAAAAAAAATAGAATAATGTGAAATCGTATCAAAATAAATACACCGAATATTAATAAAATAATGTAAATTTGTATGAAAATAAAGATGCAAAATTCCCATCAAATAGCGCATTTCTTATAAAAATATATATACCAAAATACACATAAAATATTTAAATTTGGATTGAAATAAATATACAAAATGCACATACAATAAGGTAAATTTGTATTGAAAGAGATATGCAAAAATACAATGTAAATTTGTTTCAAAATATATATACGAATACACATAAAATAACGTAGATTTCTATAAAAATATATATACAAAATACACATAAAATTAAGTAAATACGTATAAAAATAGATATACAAAATACACATAGAATAATGTAAAATTGTTTAAAAAAAAAAACAGAATATAAATAAAATAATGTAAATTTGTATGAAAATAAAAATGCAAAATACCCATAAAATAAAGCATATTTTTATAAAAATACATATACAAAAATACACATAGCATAATTAAATTTGTATTAAAATTAATATACAAAATGCATATACAATAAGGTAAATTTGAATTGAAAAAATATGCAAAATACACATAAAACAGTGTAAATTTATTTCAAAATCTATATACGAATACTCATAAATCAACGTAGATTTCTATAGAAATATATATACAAAATACACATCAAATGATGTAAACACGTATAAATATATATATATATATATATATATAAATATATATATATATATATATATATATATATATATATATATATATATATATATATATATATATATATATATATATATATATATATATATATATATATATATATATATATATATATATATATATATATATATATATATATATATATATATATATATATATATATATATATATATATATATATATATATATATATATATATATATATATATATATCGTCAAAAGTAAATAAACAAAATATCAATAAAAGAATGTGTATTTGTATGAAAATAGATATACAATATACATAAAATCACCTAAATTTGTATAAAACTATATACAAAATACACAAAAATAATTTTAATTTGTATGAAAATAAATATACAAAATACACAGTAAAATTTGTATTGAAGATGATTACAAAATACACATAAAATAATGTAAATTTGAATGAAAATATATAAACAAATACACTTAAAATAACGTAAATTTGTATAAAATATATATAAAAAATACACATTAAATAATGTAAATATGTATAAAAAAATATATACAAAACACAAATAGAATAATATAAAATCGTATCAAAATAAATACACAGAATATTAATAAAATAATGTAAATTTGTATGAAAATTAAGATGCAAAATACCCATAAAATAACGCATTTTTTTAAAAAAAATTTATACCAAGACACACATAAAATATTTGAATTTGTATTAAAATAAATATACAAAATGCACATACAATAAGGTAAATTTGTATTGAAATAGATATGCAAAATACATATAAAACCATGTAAAAAATTTTCAAAATATATATACGAATACACATAAAATAACGTAGATTTCTATGAAAATAAATATACAAAATACACATAAAATGAAGTAAATACGTATAAAAAAAGGTATACAAAATACACATAAAATAATGTAAACTCGTATCAAAATAAATAAACAAAATACTAATAAAAGAATGTTTATTGTCAATATATAAATATACAAAATACAAATAAAATAACGTAAATTTATATAAAACTATATGCAAAAATACACAAAAGTAATTAAATTTGTGTGAAAATAGATATACAAAATACATGTGTATTTTGTATATTTTCATACAAATTAAAAATATTTTGTTTATTTTTTATATTTTCATACAAATTTTCGTTATTTAATGTGTATTTGTATATTTTTTTCTACAAAATATACGTTCTTTTATCTGAATTTTGTTTATTAATTTGAAACAATTTACCTTATTTTGTATATCTATTTTCATACAAATTAAAATACTTCTGTGTATTTTTGAATATAGTTTATATAAATTTACGTTATTTTATGTATTGTATATTATATTTATAAATACACATTCTTTTATTGGTATTTTGCATATTTATTTTGATACAATATACATTATTTTATGTGTATTTTGTATACATTTTTATACGTATTTACTTCATTTTATGTGTATTTTATATATATTTTATAGAAATCTACGTTATTTTATGTGTATTCGTATATATATTTTGAAACAAATTTACATATTTTATATGTATTTTGCATATCTATTTCAATACAAATTTACCTTATTGTATATGTTTTGTATATTTATTTTAATACAAATTTAATTTTTTGATGTGTATTTTGGTATATATATTTTATAAATAAAAAATGCGTTATTTTATGGTATTTTTATAAATATTTTGATAAATCTACATTATTTTATGTATTTTGTATATACATTTCAATTCAAATTTAGCTTTTTTATCTGTATTTGTATCTATTTTCATACAATTTAATTACTTCTGTGTATTTTTGTATATAGTTTTATACAAATTTACATTTTATGTGTATTTTGTATATTTATATTTATTCAAATACACATTCTTTTATTGGTATTTTGTTTATTTATTTTGATACAATTTACATTATTTTATGTATTTTGTATACATTTTCTTATACGTATTTACTTCATTTATGTATTTTGTATATATATTTTATACAAATCTACGTTATTTATGTATATATATATTTTGAAACAAATTTACATTGTTTTATATGTATTTTGCATATCTATTTCAATACAGATTTACCTTATTGTATGTATATTTTGTATATTTATTTTAATACAAATTAATTTTTCATGTATTTTGGTATATATATTTTTATAAAAAATTGAGTTATTTAATGGGTATTTTGCATCTTTATTTTCATACAAATTTACATTGTTTTATTAATATTCTGTGTATTTATTTTGATACGATTTTACATTATTCTATTTGTGTTTTGTATATATTTTTTTTTAAATATTTACATTATTTAATGTATTTTATTATATATTAAAAAAAAACGTTATTTATTTTATGCATCTGTTAAAATATTTTGATACAAATTTACATTATTTTGTACAAAAATACAAAACATAAAATGTAAATGTATAAAAAAATAAATACAACATATCAATAAAAATAATAAAAATTGTAAATTTGTAAAAAAATAAATTCCAAAAAAATAATTAAAATTATAAATTTATATAAAATATATAAAAAATTACATAAAATATTTAAATTTGTATAAAAAATATACAAAATACATATAAAATGAGTAATATACGTATAAAATAATACAAATACAAAAAAAAGTATAAAAAAATATAATAAAATAAATTAAAATTAATAAATACCAGTAAAAAAAAATGTGTATTTGTAAAAATATATATATACAAACTACACATAAAATATCGTAAATTTGTATAAAACTATATACAAAAATACACAGTAATAATTAAATTTGTATGAAAATATATATACAAAATACAGCTAAAATAAGCTAAATTTGAATTAAAAAGTACATACAAAATACATAAAATAATGTAAATCTGTATCAAAATATTTATACAAATACATATAATAACGTAGATTTGTTTAAAATATATAAACAAAATACATTAAGTAATGTAAATACATTATAAAAATATGTACAAAATACACATATAATCATGTAATTCGTATCAAAATAAATAAACAAAATAGAAATAAAATAATGTAAATTTATATGAAAACATATACAAATAACAAATTTCTATAAAATATATGTACAAAATGCACATAAAATAAAGTAAATTTGCAAAAAATATATATACAAAACACACTAAATAATGTAAATGCGTACATAAAATAACCTAAATTTGTATAAAACTATATACAAAAATACAAAATAATTTAAATTTGTTTGAAGAAATATACAAAATACACATAAAATTAGGTAAATTTGTATTGAAACACATCAAATAATGTAAATTTGAATGAAAATATATAAACAAATACACTTAAAATAACGTATATTTGCATAAAATATATATACAAAATACACATTAAATAATGTAAATCTGTATAAAAATATATAAAAAATACACATAAAATAATGTAAAAGCGTATCAAAATAAATTCACAGAATATCAATTAAATAATGTAAATTTGTATGAAAATAAAGATACAAAATTCCCAAAAATTATCGCATTTTTTATAAAAATATATTTACCAAAATACACATAAAATATTTAAATTTGTATTGAAATAAATATACAAAATGCATATACAGTAAGGTAAACTTGTATTGAAAGAGATATTCAAAAATACATATAAAATAATGTAAATTTGTTTCAAAATATATATACGAATACACATAAAATAAAGTAGATTTCTATAGAAATATATATACAAAATACATATGAATTTATGGATATACGTATAAAAATACAAAATACATATCAAATAATGTAAATTCGTGTCAAAATAAATAAACAAAATATCATGAAATGAATGTGTATTTGTATGAAAATAGATAATAGATAATAAATTTGTATAAAATATGTATGGAAGATACACATTAAATAATGTAAATATGTATAAAAAAGTATATACAAAAAACAAATAGAATAATGTAACATCGTATCAAAATAAATACACCGAATATTAATAAAATAATGTAAATTTGTATGAAATAAAGATGCAAAATTCCCATAAAATAGCGCATTTCTTATAAAAATATATATACCAAAATACACATAAAATATTTAAATTTGCATTGAAATAAATATACAAAAGCACATACAATAAGGTAAATTTGTATTGAAAGAGATATGCAAAAATACATATAAAACAATGTAAATTTGTTTCAAAATATATATACGAATACAAATAAAAAAACGTAGATTTCTATAAAAAATATATATACAAAATACACATAAAATTAAGTAAATACGTATAAAGAAATGTATACAAAATACACATAAAATAATGTAATTTCGAATTAAAATAAATGTAAATTTGAATGAATATATAAAAAAAAATACAATTAAAATAACTTAAATTTGTATAAAACATATACGCAAGAGACACATTAAATAATGTAATTGTTTATAAAAAAATATATACAAAGAACAAATAGAATAATGTAAAATCTTATAAAAATAAATACACAGAATATCAATAAAATAATGTAAATTTGTATGAAAATAAAGATGCAAAACCAAAAATTATCGCATTTTTTATAAAAATATATATACAAAAAATACACATAAAATATTTAAATTTGTATTGAAATAAATATACAAAATGCATATACAATAAGGAAAATTTGTATTAAAAGAGATATTCAAAAATACATATAAAACAATGTAAATTTGTTTTAAAATATATATACGAATACACATAAAATAAAGTAGATTTCTATAGAAATATATACAAAATACATATGAAATTATGTAAATACGTATAAAAATATATATACAAAACACATATCAAATAATGTAAATTCGTGTCAAAATAAATAAACAAAATATCATGAAAATATTTGTATGAAAATAGATAATAGATAATAAATTTGTATAAAATATATATGCAAGATACACCTTAAATAATGTAAATATGTATAAAAAAGTATATACAAAAAACAAATAGAATAATGTAAAATCGTATCAAAATAAATACACCGAATATTAATAAAATAATGTAAATTTGTATGAAAATAAAGATGCAAAATTCCCATAAAATAGCGCATTTCTTATAAAAATATATATACCAAAATACACATAAAATTTTTTATATTTGTATTGAAATAAATATACAAAATCCATATGCAATAAAGGTAAATTTGTATTGAAAGAGATATGCAAAATACATATAAAACAATGTAAATTTGTTTCAAAATATATATACGAATACAAATAAAAAAACGTAGATTTCTATAAAAATATATATACAAAATACACATAAAATTAAGTAGATACGTATAAAAAATGTATTCAAAATACACATAAAATAATGTACATTCAATTAAAATAAATAAACAAAATACCAATAAAAGAATGTATTTGGATAAATATAAATATACAAAATACATATACAAAATAAACATAAAATAAGGAAGATTTGTAATAAAATATATGTACAAAATACACATACAATAATGTAGATTTATATGAAAATATATATACAAATACACATAAATACAATGAATTTGTATAAAAATATAAATTCAAAATAAATATTAAATAATGTAAGAGCGTATAAAAATATATATACAAAGTACCTATAAAATGAAAATTAAGATGCAAAATACCTATAAAATAACGCATTTTTTATAAAATTATTGATACCAAAATAAACTTAAATATTTGAACTTTTATTAAAATAAATATTCAAAATGCACATACAATATGGTAAATTTGTATTGAAATAGATATGGAAAATACATATAAAATAATGTAAATTTGTTTCAAAATATATATACGAATACACATAAAATAACGTAGATTTCTATAAAAATACATATACAAAATACACATAAAATTAAGTAAATACGTATAAAAAAATGTATACAAAATACACATAAAATAATGTAAATTCGTATAAATGTAAATAAACAATTTACCAATAAAAGAATGTGTATTTGTATAAATATAAATATACAAAATGCAGATAAAATAACGTAAATTTATATAAAACTATATACATAAAATAACGCAAATTTCTATAAAAATATATGTGCAAAAATGAATATTAGATAAATTTGCATAAAAATATATATACAAAACACACATTTGATAATGTAAATGAGTATAAAAATATGTATACAAAATACCTATGAAATAATCTAAATTCGTATCGAATTAAATTAAGAAATACTAATAAAATAAAGTAATTTTGGATGAAAATATATATACAAAATACACATAAAATCACCTAATTACAAATACAAATCTACACATAAAATAATTTAAAATTGAATAAAATAAATATACAAAATAAACATAAAATAAGGTAAATTTGTAATGAAATATATGAAAAAATACACATAAAATAATATAAATTTGTATGAAAATATATATACAAATACACATTAAATAACATGAATTTGTATAAAATTTGTATCAAAATATATACTTATACACACAATAAAATAACGTATTTTTTTATGAAAATGTATATACAAAATACACATAAAATAATTTAAATACGTAGAAAAATATATATACAAAAAACACCTAAAATAATGTAAATATGTATGAAAATATATAAACAAATACACATAAAATAATGTAAATTTGGATAAAAAATATATACAAAATGAACATTAAATAATGTAAATATGTATAAAAAAAATATATACAAAAAACACATAGAATAATGTTAAATCGAATCAAAATAAATAAAGAGAATATCAATAAAATAATGTAAATTTGTATGAAAATAAAGATGGAAAATATCCATATAATAACGCATATTTGCATCAAAATATATATACAAAAATACATATAAACTAATTAAATTTGTATTAAAATAAATATACAAAATGTACGTACAATAAAGTAAATTTGTATTAAAATAAATATGCAAAATACACATCAATAATGTAAATTTGTATCAAAATATATATACGAATACTCATAAAATAGAGTAAATTTCTATGAAAATATACATACAAAATAGATATACAAAATACACATATAACTAGTTAAATTTGTATTTAAATACATGTACAAAAAACACATAAAATAATGTAGATTTGTATGAAATGAAAACAAATATTTTTTATATAAAATATATATACAAAATACACATAGAATAATGTAAAATCATATCAAAATAAATACACAGACTATCAATAAAATAATGTAAATTTGTATGAAAATAAAGATGCAAAATACCCATAAAATAAAGCATATTTTTAAAAAAATACATATACAAAAATACACATAGATTAATCAAATTTGTATTAAAATTAATATACAAAATGCATATACAATAAGGTAAATTTGTATTGAAAAAATATGCAAAATACACAAAACAATGTAAATTTGTTTCAAAATATATATACGAATACACATAAAATAACGTGGATTTCTATAGAAATATATATACAAAATACACTTGAAATAATGTAAATACGTATAAAAATATATATACAAAATACACATTAAATAATGTTAATTCGTGTCAAAATAAATAAAAAAAATATCATGAAAAGAATGTGTATTTGAATGAAAATAGATATACAAAATACACATAAAATAACCTAAATTTGTATAAAACTATATACAAAAATACAGAAAAATAATTTAAACTTGTATGAAAATAAATATACAAAAAACATATAAAACTAGGTAAATTTGTATTGAAATACATATACAAAATACACATAAAATAATGTAAATTTGAATGAAAATATATAAACATCTAGACTTACAATAATGTAAATTTGTATCAAATATATATACAAAAAACACATTAGATAATGTAAATATGTATAAAAAAATATATACAAAACACAAATAAAATAATGTAAAATCGTATCAAAATAAATACAGAAAATATTAATAAAATATTGTAAATTTGTATGAAAATTAAGATGCAAAATACCCATAAAATAACGCATTTTTTATAAAAATATATATACGAAAAAATATAAAATATTTGATTTTGTATTAAAATAAATAGATATACAAAATACACATAAAATAAGCTAAATTTGAATTGAAATATATATACAAAATACATAAAATAATGAAATTTTTATCAAAATACTTATACAAATACACATAATAACGCATATTTGCATAAAAACATATATACAAAAATACATATAAAATAATTAAATTTGTATTAAAATAAATATACAAAATGCACGTACAATAAAGTAAATTTGTATTGAAATAGATATGCAAAATACACATTAATAATGTAAATTTGTATCAAAATATATATACGAATACTCATAAAATAGAGTAAATTTCTATTAAAATATACATACAAAATAGATATACAAAATACACATATAACTAGTTAAATTTGTATTTAAATACATGTACAAAAAACACATAAAATAATGTAGATTTGTATAAAATGAAAACAAATACATTTTATATAAAATATATATACAAAATACATTTAGAATAATGTAAAAACATATCAAAATAAATACACAGAATATCAATAAAATAATGTAAATTTGTATGAAAATAAAGATGCAAAATACCAATAAAATAAAGCATATTTTTATAAAAATACATTTACAAAAATACACATAGATTAATCAAATTTGTATTAAAATTAATATACAAAATGCACATACAATAAGGTAAATTTGTATTGAAAAAATATGCAAAATACACATAAAACAATGTAAATTTGTTTCAAAATATATATACGAATACACATAAAATAACGCAGATTTCTATAGAAATATATATACAAAATACACTTGAAATAATGTAAATACGTATAAAAATATATATACAAAATACACATTAAATAATGTTAATTCGTGTCAAAATAAATAAACAAAATACCATGAAAAGAATGTGTATTTGTATGAAAATAGATATACAAAATACACATAAAATAACCTAAATTTGTATAAAACTATATACAAAAATACACAAAAATAATTTAAACTTGTATGAAAACAAATATACAAAAAACATAAAAATAGGTAAATTTGTATTGAAATACATATACAAAATACACTGAAAATAATGTAAATTTGAATGAAAATATATAATCATATAGACTTCAAATTACGTAAATTTGTATCAAATATACATGTATTTAAATACAAATTTAACTAATTATATGTATTTTGTATATCTATTTCATACAAACTGAAATTTATTTTTGTTTTTTGTATATACTTTATTCAAATTTTCGTAATTTTATGTATTTTGTATTTATTTTCCTACAAATATACGTTCTTTAATCGGAATTTTGTTTATTTATTTTGATACGAATTTTGTTTTTTAGGTGTATTTATATATATATTTTCATACTTATTTACATAATTTTATATATATTTGAATATATATTTTCATAGAAATTTACTCTATATGTATATACAAAAAACACAAAATAATTTAAGTTTGTATGAAAATAAATATACAAAATACACATAAAATTAGATAAATTTGTATTGAAATACATATACAAAATACTCTTAAAATAATGTAAATTTGAATGAAATTATACAAACAAATACACTTAAAATGACGTTAATTTGTATAAAATATATATAAAAAATACACATTAAATAATGAAAATATGTATAAAAAAATATTTACAAAACACAAATAGTATAATATAAAATCGTATCAAAATATATACACAGAATATTAATAAAATAATGTATATTTGTATGAAAACTAAGATGCAAAATACCTATAAGATAACGCATTTTTTTAAAAATAATATATACCAAAATACACATAAAATATTTGAATTTGTATTAAAATAAATATACAAAATGCACATACAATAAGGTAAATTTGTATTGAAATAAATATGCAAAAAACATATAAAACAATGTAAATTTGTTTCAAAATATATATACGAATACACATAAAATAACGTAGATTTCTATAAATATATATATACAAAATACAAATAAAATTAAGTAAATACGAAACAAAAATGTATTCAAAATACACATAAAATAATGTAAACTCGTATAAATATAAATAAACAAAATACCAATAAGAGAATGTGTATTTGTATAAATATAAATATACAAAATGCACATAAAATAACGTAAATTTGTATAAAACTATATACAAAAATACACAGAAGTAATTAAATTTGTATGAAAATAGATATACAAAATACACACAAAATAAGCTAAATTTGAATTGAAATATATATACAAAATACATAAAATAAAGTAAATTCGTTTCAAAATATTTTTAACAAATACACATATAATAACGTAAATTTGTGAAAAAAATATATATACAAAATACACATTAAGTAATGTAAATACGTATAAAAAAAATATTTACAAAATACACCAATAATCAAGTCATTCGTATCAAAATAAATCAACAAAAAACTAATTAAATAATGTAAATTTGTATGAGAAAACATATACAAAATAATATGAATTTGTATAAAATTTGTTTCAAAATATATACGAATACACACAATAAAATAACGTAAATTTTTATGAAAATGTATATATAAAATACACATAAAATAATTTAAATACGTAGAAAAATATATATACAAAATACACATAAAATAATGTAAATTCGTAAAAAATTAAATACACAAAATTCCAATAAAAGAATATATATTTGTAGGAAAATATATTTACAAAAAACAAATAAAATAACTAAAATTTGTATAAAAATATATACAAAAATACACAAAAATAATTTAAATTTGTTTGAAAATAGATTTGCAAAATACACATAAAGTTAGGCAAATTTGTATTGAAATACATATACAAAACTCACATAAAATAATGTAAATTTATATGAAAATATATAAACAAATACATATAAAATAACGTAAATTTGGATAAAATATATATACAAAATATACATTAAATATTTTATATATGAATAAAAGTATATTATATTTTATATATTTTTATTGATATTTGCGTTATTTATGTGTTTTTATATTTTCTAATAGAAATTTACATTATTTTATTATTTTGTCTAATTTTTATACGAATTACATGATTATTTGTGTATTTTGTACATTTTTTTATACGTATTTACATTATTTAATGTGTATTTTGTTTATATATTTTTATATAAATTTACGTTATTATATGTGTATTTGTATAAGTATTTTGATACAAATTTACATTATTTTAAAAATTTTGTATATATATTTCAATTCAAATTTAGCTTATTTTATGTGTATTTTGTATATCTATTTATTTTAATACAAAATCAAATATTTTATGTTTTTCGTATATATATTTTATAAAAATGCATTATTTTATGGGTATTTTGCATCTTAATTTTCATACAAATTTACAATTTATTTTATTAATATTTTCTGTATTTATTTTGATACGATTTACATTATTTAATTTGTAGTTTTGTATATATTTATTCATTTTACATTATTTAATGTGTTTTTGATTATATATTTGATAAAATTTACGTTATTTTAAGTCTATATGTTTATATTTTCATTCAAATTTACATTATTTTTATGTGTATTTTGTATATGTATTTCAATAAATTTACCTAATTTTATATGTTTTTGTATATTTATTTTCATACAAGTTTAAATTATTTTTGTGTATTTTGTATATAGTTTTATACAAATTTAGGTTATTTTATGTATTTTGTATATCTATTTTCATACAAATACATTCTTTCATGATATTTTGTTTATTTATTTTGACACGAATTAACATTATTTAATGTGTATTTTGTATATATATTTTATACGTATTTACATTATTTCAAGTGTATTTGTATATATATTTCTATAGAAATCTGCGTTATTTTATGTATTCGTATATATATTGAAACAAATTTACATTGTTTTATGTGTATTTTGCATATTTTTTAATACAAATTTATTACCTTATTGTATATGCATTTTGTATATTAATTTTAATAAATTTGATTAATCTATGTGTATTTTTGTATATGTATTTTATAAAATATACTTTTTATGGGTATTTTGCATCTTTATTTTCATACAAATTTACATTATTTTATTGATATTCTGTGTATTTATTTTGATATGATTTTACATTATTCTTATGTGTATTTTGTATATATTTTATATAAAATGAATTTGTTTCATTTCACAAATCTACAAATCTACATTATTTAAATCTACATTTTGTGTTTTTGTACATGTATTTAAATACAAATTTAACCTTATATATTGTGTTTTGTATATATATATTTTGTATGTATATTTCATTTTCATATTCATGAAATTTACTCTATTTTATGAGTATTCGTATATATATTTACATTATTAATGTATTTTGCATATCTATTTCAATAAATTTACTTTATTGTGTGCATTTTGTATATATTTAATACAAATTTAATTATTTTATATGTATTTTGTATATATATTTTTTATGCAATATGCGTTACTATATGGATATTTTGCATCTTTATTTTCAAAAAAATTTATATTATTTTATTGATATTCTCTTTATTTATTTTGATACGATTTAACACTATTCTATGTGTTTTTTGTATATATTTTTTTTTATATATATTTACATTATTTAATGTTAATTTTGTATATATTTTTATCCAAATTTACATTATTTTATGTGTATTTTATATATTTTCATACATATTTACACTATTTTATGTGTTTTTTGTATATATATATTTTTCTACATATTTAAATTATTTATGTATTTTTGTATATACATTTCATAAAAAATTACGTTATTTTATTGTGTGTATAAGTATATATTTTGATACAAATTTTATACAAATTCATGTTATTTAATGTGTATTTGTATATCTATTTTCATACAAATTTATATTATTTTACGTGTATTTTTCATTTCATTATATTTCATTACAAATTTACCTTATTTTTTATTTTGTATATTTATTTCATTCAATTTTAAATTATTTTATGTGTATATTTGTATTTGTATTTGGGATTTATTTTATATGTTAAATATATATATGAATACACATAAATAATAGGATTTCTATAGAAATATATACAAAATACACATGAAATGATGTAAATACGTATAAAAATATATATATACAAAATACACATTAAATAATTTAAATTTCGTCAAAATAAATAAACAAAATATCAATAAAGAATGTATTTGTATGAAAATAGATATACAAAATACTCAAATAACCTGTTTGTATACAACTATATGCAAAAATACACAAAAATAATTTAAATTTGTATGAAAATCAATATACAAAATACACATAAAATTAGGTAAATTTGTATTGAAATACATATACAAAATACACATAAAATAATGGAAATTTGAATGAAAATATATAAACATGTACACTTAAAATAACGTAAATTTGTATCAAATATATTTACAAAATACACAATAAATAATGTAAATATGTATAAAAAAATATATACAAAACAAAAATAGAATAATGTAAAATCGTATCAACAATAAATACACAGAATATTAATAAAATAATGTAAATTTGTATGAAAATAAAGATGGAAAATAGCCATAAAATAACGCATTTTTTATGAAAATATATATACCAAAATACACGTAAAATATTAAAATTTGTATTAAAATAAATATGAAAAATGCACATACTATAAGGTAAATTTGTATTGAAATAGACATGCAAAATACATATAAAACAATGTAAATTTGTTTCAAAATATATATACGAATACACATAAAATAACGTAGATTTCTATAAAAATATATACACATAAAATGAAGTAAATACGCATAAAAAAATGAATACAAAAAATACATAAAAATCGTATCAAAATATATAAACAAAATACCAGTAAAAGAATGTGTATTTGTATCAATATAAATATACAAAATATACATAAAATATCGTAAATTTGTATAAAACTATATACAAAAATACACAGAAGTAATTAAATTTGTATGAAAATATATATACGAAATACAGCTAAAATGAGCTAAATTTGATTTGAAATGTACATACAAAATACATAAAATAATGCAAATCTGTATCAAAATATTTATACAAATACATATAATAACGTAGATTTGTTTAAAAATATATAAGCAAAATACACATTAAGTAAAGTAAATACGTATAAAAAATATGTACAAAATACACATATAATCATGTAATTCGTATCAAAATAAATAAACAAAATAGCAATAAAATAATGTAAATTTGTATGAGAAAACATATACAAATAACGCAAATTTCTATAAAAATATATGTACCAAAATGCACATAAAATAAAGTAAATTTGCTAAAAAATATATATACAAAACACACACTAAATAATGTAAATGCGTACATAAAATAACCTAAATTTGTATAAAACTATATAAAATACACAAAATAATTTAAATTTGTTGAAAAAGAAATATACAAAAAGCCACACATAAAATTAGGTAAATGTATTGAAATACATATACAAATACACATCAAATAATGTAAATTTGAATGAAAATATATAAACAAATACTTAAAATAACGTAAATTTGTATAAAATATATATGCAAGATACACATTAAATAATGTAAATGTGTATAAAAATATATATACAAAACAAATAGAATAATGTAAAATCGTATCAAAATAAATACTACAGAATATCAATAAAATAATGTAAATTTGTATGAAATAAAGATGCAACATTCAAAAATTATCGCATTTTTATAAAATATATTTACCAAAATACATCAAATATTTAAATTTGTATTGAAATAAATATACAAATACATATACAGTAAGGTAAATTTAGTATTGAAAGAGATATTCAAAAATACATATAAACAATGTAAATTTGTTTCAAAATATATACGAATACACATAAAATAAAGTGAGTTTCTATAGAAATATATACAAAATACATAATAAATTATGTAAATACGTATAAAAATATATATACAAAATACATATCAAATAAAATAAATTCGTGTCAAAATAAATAAACAAAATATCATGAAAAGAATGTGTATTTTCTATACATATACATATAGAGTAAATTTCTATGAAATATATATTCAAAATACATATAAAATTATGTAAATAAGTATAAAATATATATATCAAATACACCTAAAAAAATGAAAATTCGTATCAAAATAAATAAATAAAATTCAATAAAAGAACGTATATTTGTAGGAAAATAAATATACAAAATACACGTAAAATTACGCAATTTGAATAAAAATATATACAAAATACACACAATTAATTTCAATTTGTATTGAAATAGATATACAAAATACACATATAATTAGTTAAATTTGTATTTAAATACATGTACAAAATTCACATAAAATAATGTAAATTTGTATGAAATGAAAACAAATTCACATAAAAACGTACATTGGTATAAAATAGATATACAAAATATACATAGAATAATGTAAAATCGTATCAAAATAAATACACAGAATATCAATAAAATAATGTAATTTGTATGAAAATAAAGATACAAAATACCCATAAAATAAAGCATATTTTCATAAAAATACATATACAAAATACACATAGAATAGCTAAATTTGTATTAAAATTAATATACAAAATGCACGTAGAATAAGGTAAATTTGTATTGAAATATATGCAAAATGCACATAAAACAATGTATATTTGTTTCAAAATATATATACGAATACACATAAAATAACGTATATTTCTATAGAAATATATATACAAAATACACATGAAATGACGTAAATACGTAAAAAAATATATATACACAATACACATTAAATAATGTAAATTCGCATCAAAATAAATAAACAAAATATCAATAAAAGAATGTGTATTTGTATGAAAATAGATATACAGAATACACATAAAATATTGTAAATGTGTATAAAACTCTATACAAAAATACACAAAAAATAATTTAAATTTGTATAAAATATATATACAAAATACACATGAAATTAGGTAAATTTCTAATGAAATACATATACAAAATACACATAAAATAATGTAAATTTGAATAAAAATATATAAACAAATACACTTAAAATAACAATTTGTATGAAATATATATAGAAAATACACATTAAATAATGTAAATATGTATAAAAAAATATATACAAAACACAAATAGAATAATGTAAAATATTATCAAAATAAATACACAGAATATTAATAAAATAATATAAATTTGTATGAAAATAAAGATGCAAAATACCCATAAAACAACGCGTTTTTTATGAAAATATATATACCAAAATGCACATAAAATATTTAAATTTGTATTACAATAAATATACAAATGCACATACAATAAGGTAAATTTGTATTGAAATAGATATGCAAAATACATATAAAACAATGTAAATTTGTTTCAAAATATACATACGAATACACATAAAATAACGTAGATTTCTATAAAATATATATACAAAATACACTTAAAATGAAGTAAATACGTATAAGAAAATGTATACAAAATACACATAAAATAATGTAAATTCGTATCAAAATAAATAAACTAAATGCCAATAAAAGAATGCTTACTTGTATAAATAAAAATATACAAAATACACATAAAATAACGTAAAATTGTAAAAAACTATATAAAAAATAAACAAAAAAAATAAATTTGTATGAAAATAGATATACAAAAGACACATAAAATAAGCTAAATTTGAATTGAAATAAATATACAAAATACATAAAATAATGTAAATTTGTATCAAAATATATATATTCAAATACACCTATAATAACGTAAATTTCTATAAAAATATATAAACAAAATACACATTAAGTAATGTAAACACGTATAAAAAAAAATTACGTAATGAAAAAATTAATAAAAAAAAATATGCAAAATACCCATAAAATAACTCAAATTTAAAAAAAAATATATATACAAAAAAACATATAAAATAATTAAATTTGTATTAAAATAATTAAACGAAATACACACACAATAAGGTAAATTTGTTTTGAAATAGATATACAAAATAAACATAAAATAATGTAAATTTGAATCAAAATATATACGAATACACACAATAAAATAACGTAAATTTTCATGAAAATATATAAAGAAAATACACATAAAATAATGTAAATACATAGAAAAATATATATACAAAATACACATAAAATAATTTAAATTCGTATCAAAATAAATAAACAAAATTTCCTCTAAAAGAATGTATATGTGTAGGAAAATATATATACAAAATACAAATAAAATAAAAAAATTTGTATAAAAATAATACAAAAATACAAAATAATTTAAATTTGTTTGAAAATAGATATGTAAAATACAAATGAAATTAGGCACATTTTATTGAAATACATATACAAAATACACATAAAATAATGTAAATTGTGAAAATATATAAACATATAGACATGATATAACTTAAATTTCAATAAAATATATGTACAAAATATACATTAAATAATGTAAATATGTCTAAAAATATATATACAAAATACACAGAATAACGTAAAATCGTATCAAAATAAATCAACAGACAATCAATAACATAATGTAAATTTGTATAAAAATAAAGATGCAAAATACCCATATAATAACAAATATTTGTTTAAAAATATATATATAAATATACACTTAAAATAATTAAATTTGCATCAAAATAAATATACAAAAGGCACATACAATAAAGAAAATTTATATTGAAATAGATATGCGAAATACACATAAATAATGTAAATTTGTATCAAAATATATATACGAATACACATAAAATAGAGTAAATTTCTATGAAAATATATATTCAAAATACATATAAAATTATGTAAATAAGTATAAATATATATATATCAAATACACCTAAAATAATGAAAACTCGTATCAAAATAAATAAACCAAATTCCGATAAAAGAACGTATATTTGTAGGAAAATAAATATACAAAATTCAAATAAAATTACGAAAATTTGAATAAAAATATATACTAAAATACACAAAATTAATTTCAATTTGTATGAAAATAGATATACATAATACACACATATTTAGTTAAATTTGTATTTAAATACATGTACAAAATACACATAAAATAAAGTAAATTTGTATGAAATGAAAACAAATTCACATAAAATAACGTTCATTTGTATGAAATATATATACAAAATATACATAGAATAATGTAAAATCGTATCAAAATAAATACAGAGAATATCAATAAAATAATGTAAATTTGAATGAAAATAAAGATGCAAAATACCCCCATAAAATAAAGCATTTTTTTATGAAAATACATATACAAAAATACACATAGAATAATTAAATTTGTATTAAAATTAATATATAAAATGCACGTACAATAAGGTAAATTTATATTGAAAAAATATGCAAAATGCACATAAAACAATGTATATTTGTTTCAAAATATATATACGAATATACATAAAATAACATATATTTCTATAGAAATATATATACAAAATACACATGAAATGACGTAAATACGTATAAAAATATATATACACAATACACATTAAATAATGTGAATTCGCGTCAAAATAAATAAACAAAATATCAATAAAAAATGTGTATTTGTATGAAAATATATATACAAAATACACATAAAATATTTTAAATTTATATAAAACTCTTTTTATAAAAATATATACCAAAATAAATTAAATTTGTATTACAATATATATACAAAATGCACATACAATAAGGTAGATTTATATTGAAATAGATATGCTAAATACATATAAAACAATGTAAATTTGCTTCAAAAAATATATACCAATACACATAAAATAACGTAGATTACTATAAAAATATATATACAAAATACACATTAAATGAAGTAAATACATATAAGAAAATGTATACAAAGTACACATTAAATAATTAAATTTGTATTAAAATAAATATACAAAATACACATACAATAAGGTAAATCTATATTGAAATAGATATGCAAAATAAACATAAAATAATGTAAATTTGTATCAAATCATATACGAATACACACAATAAAATAACGTAAATTTTTATGAAAATGTATATAAAAATACACATAAAATAATGTAAATACATAGAAAAATATATATACAAAATACACATAAAATTATGTAAATTCTTATGAAAATAAATGAACAAAATTCCACTAAAAGAATGTATATTTCTAGGAAAATATAAATACAAAATACAAATAAAATATCTAAAATTTGTATAAAAATATATAAAAAATACATAAAAATAATTTAAATTTGTTTGAAAATAGATATGCAAAATACACATAAAATTAGGCAAATCTGTATTGAAATACATATACAAAATACACATAAAATAATGTAAATTTGTATGAAAATATATAAACAAAAACACATAAAATAGCATAAATTTCTATAAAATATATATACAAAATATACATTACACAATGTAAATATGTATAAAAATATATATACAAATACAAATAGAATAATGTAAAATCTTATCAAAATAAATAAATAGAATGTCAATAAAATAATGTAAATTTATATGAAAATAAAGATGCAAAATACCTATATAATAACGCATATTTTACAAAATACACATAAAATAATTAAATTTGTATTAAAATAAATATACAAAATACACATACAATATGTTAAATTTGTATTGAAAAAGATGTGCAAAATACACATAAATAATGTTAATTTGTATCAAAATATATATACGAATACACATAAAATAGAGTAAATTTCTATGAAAATATATATTAAAAACACATAGAAAATGATATAAATAAGTATAAAAATATATTTATCAAATACACTTAAAATAATGTAAATTCGTATAAAATTAAATAAACAAAATTCCGATAAAAGATGCAAGATACACATTAAAAAATTTAAATATTTATAAAAAATATATATACACAACACAAATTGACTAATGTGAAATAGTATCAAAATAAATACACCGAATATTAATAAACTAATGTAAATTTGTATGAAAATAAAGATGCAAAATTCACATCAAATAGCGCATTTCTTATAAAATATATATACAAAATACACATAAAATATTTAAATTTGTATTGAAATAAATATACAAAATGCACATACAATAAGGTAAATTTGTATTGAAAGATATGCAAAATACATATAAAACAATGTAAATTTGTTTCAAAATATAAATACGAATACACATAAAATAACGTAGATTTCTATAAAATATATATACAAAATACACATAAAATTAAGTAAATACGTATAAAATAGATATACAATATATATATATATAAAAAAAAAAAAAAAATAAAATATATATAAATTTGTATGAAAATAAAAATAAAATACCCATAAATATAAAGCATATTTTTATAAAATACATATACAAAAATACACATAGCATAATTAAATTTGTATTAAAATTAATATACAAAATGCATATACAATAAGGTAAATTTGTATTGAAAAATATGCAAAATACACATAAAACAGTGTAAATTTATTTCAAAATCTATATACGAATACTCATAAATCAACGTAGATTTCTATAAATATATATACAAAATACACATCAAATGATGTAAACACGTATAAATATATATATATATATATATATATATATATATATATATATATATATATATATATATATATATATATATATATATATATATATATATATATATATATATATATATATATATATATATATATATATATATATATATATATATATATATATATATATATATATAAATACACATTAAATAATGTAAATTCGCGTCAAAGTAAATAAACAAAATATCAATAAAAGAGTGTAAATTTGTATGAAAATAGATATACAATATACACATAAAATCACCTAAATTTGTATAAAACTATATACAAAAATACTCAAAATAATTTTAATTTGTATGCAAATAAATTACAAAATACACATAAATAAAGGTAAATTTGTATTGGAATACATTTTCAAAATACACATAAAACCATGTAAATTTTTTTCAAAATATATATATGAATACACATAAAATAACGTAGATTTCTATGAAAATAAATATACAAAATACACATAAATAAAGTAAATACGTATAAAAAAGGTATACAAAATACACATAAAATAATGTAAACTCGTATCAAAATAAATAAACAAAAACTAATAAAAGAATGTGTATTGTATATATATAAATACAAAATACAAATAAAATAACGTAAATTTATATAAAACTATATGCAAAATACACAAAAGTAATTAAATTTGTGTGAAAATAGATATACAAAATACATGTGTATTTTGTATATTTATTTTCATACAATTTGAAATTATATTTTGTTTATTTTATATATTTTCCTACAAATTTTCGTTATTTAATTTTGTATATTTATTTTTTCTACAAATATACGTTCTTTTATCTGAATTTTGTTTATATAATTTGAAACGAATTTACCTTATTTTGTATATCTATTTTCATACAAATTAAAATACTTCTGTGTATTTTTGTATATAGTTTTATATAAATTTACGTTATTTTATGTGTATTTTGTATATTTATATTTATACAAATACACATTCTTTTGTTGGTATTGTGTATATTTATTTTGAATTTACATTATTTTATGTGTATTTGTATACATTTTTTTATACGTATTTACTTCATTTTATGTGTATTTTGTATATATATTTTTATAGAAATCTACGTTATTTTATGTGTATTCGTATATATATTTTGAAACAAATTTACATTGTTTTATATGTATTTTACATATCTATTTCAATACAAATTTACCTTATTGTATGTGTTTTTTGTATATTTATTTTAATACAAATTTAATTTTTTGATGTGTATTTTGGTATATATATTTTTATAAATAAAAAAAATGCGTTATTTTATGGGTATTTTTATAAATATTTTGATACAAATCTACATTATTTTATGTATTTTGTATATACATTTCAATTCAAATTTAGCTTATTTTATCTGTATTTTGTATATCTATTTTCATACGAATTTAATTACTTCTGTGTATTTTTGTATATAGTTTTATACAAACTTACGTTATTTTATGTGTATTTTGTATATTTATATTTATACAAATACACATTCTTTTATTGGTATTTTCTTTATTTATTTTGATACGAATTTACATTATTTTATGTGTATTTTGTATACATTTTCTTATACGTATTTAATTCATTTTATGTGTATTTTGTATATATATTTTTATACAAATCTACGTTATTTTATGTGTATTCGTATATATATTTTGAAACAAATTTACATTGTTTTATATGTATTTTGCATATCTATTTCAATACAGAAATATGTGTATATGTATGTGTATTTTGTATATTTATTTTAATACAAATTAATTTTTTCATGTGTATTTTGGCATATATATTTTTATAAAAAATGCGTTATTCAATGGGTATTTTGCATCTTTATTTTCATACAAATTTACATTGTTTTATTAATATTCTGTGTATTTATTTTCATACGATTTTACATTATTCTATTTGTGTTTTGTATATATTTTTTTATACATATTTACATTATTTAATGTGTATTTTGTATATTTTAAAACAAATTTACGTTATTTTATGCGCATCTGTTAAAATATTTTGATACAAATTTACATTATTTTATGTATTTTGTATATATATTTCAATACAAATTTTGTTTATTTTATGTATATTTTGTATATCTATTTTCATTTGTATCAAAATAAATAAACAAAATAGCAATAAAATAATATAAATTTGTATGAGAAAACATATACAAATACACATAAAATAACGCAAATTTCTAAAAAAATATATGAACAAAAATGCACATAAAATAAAGTAAATTTGCAAATTTGTATTGAAATAGATATGCAAAATACATATAAAACAATGTAAATTTGTTTCAAAATATATATACGAATACACATACAATAACGTAGATTTCTATAAAAATATATACAAAATACACATAAAATGAAGTAAATACGTATAAAAAAATGAATACAAAAAATACATAAAAATCGTATCAAAATAAATAAACCAAATACCAGTAAAAGAATGTGCATTTGTAAAAATATAAATATACAAAATACACATAAAATATCGTAAATTTGTATAAAACTATATACAAAAATACACAGAAGTAATTAAATTTGTATGAAAATATATATACAAAATACAGCTAAAATAAGCTAAATTTGAATTGAAATGTACATACAAAATACATAAAATAATGTAAATCTGTATCAAAATATTTATACAAATACATATAATTACGTAGATTTGTTTAAAAAAATAAACAAAATACTCATTAAGTAATGGAAATACGTATAAAAAAATATGTACAAAATATACATATAATCATGTAATTCGTATCAAAATAAATAAACAAAATAGCAATAAAATAATGTAAATTTGTATGAGAAAACATATACAAATAACGCTAATTTCTATAAAAACATATGTACAAAAATGCACATAAAATAAAGTAAATTTGCAAAAAAATATATATACAAAACACACTAAATAATGTTAATGCGTACATAAAATAACCTAAATTTGTATAAAACTATATACAAAAATACACAAAAATAATTTAAATTTGTTTGAAAAGAAATATACAAAATACACATAAAATTAGGTAAATTTGTATTGAAATACATATACAAAATACACATCAAATAATGTAAATTTGAATGAAAATATATAAACAAATACACTTAAAATAATGTAAATTTGTATAAAATATATATGCATGATACACATTAAATAATGTAAATATGTATAAAAAATATATATACAAAAAAAAATAGAATAATGTAAAATCGTATCAAAAAAAAATACACAGAATATCAATAAAATAATGTAAATTTGTATGAAAATAAAGATACAAAATTCCCCAAAATTATCGCATTTTTTATAAAAACATATTTACCAAAATACACATCAAATATTTAAATTTGTATTGAAATAAATATACAAAATGCATATACAGTAAGGTAAATTTGTATTGAAAGAGATATTCAAAAATACATATAAAACAATGTAAATTTGTTTCAAAATATATATACGAATACACATAAAATAAAGTAGATTTCTATAGAAATATGTATACAAAATACATATGAAATTATGTAAATACGTATAAATATATATATAAAAAATACATATCAAATAATGTAAATTCGTGTCAAAATAAATAAACAAAATATCATGAAAAGAATGTGTATTTGTATGAAAATAGATAATAGATAATAAATTTGTATAAAATATATATGGAAGATACACATTAAATAATGTAAATATGTATAAAAAAGTATATACAAAAAACAAATAGCATAATGTAACATCGTATCAAAATAAATACACCGAATATTAATAAAATAATGTAAATTTGTATGAAAATAAAGATGCAAATTTCCCGTAAAATAGCGCATTTCTTATAAAAATATATATACCAAAATACACATAAAATATTTAAATTTGCATTGAAATAAATATACAAAATGCACATACAATAAGGTAAATTTGTATTGAAAGAGATATGCAAAAATACATATAAAACTATGTAAATTTGTTTCAAAATATATATACGAATACAAATAAAAAAACGTAGATTTCTATAAAAATCTATATACAAAATACACATAAAATTAAGTAAATACGTATAAAGAAATGTATACAAAATACACATAAAATAATGTAATTTCGAATTAAAATAAATGTAAATTTGAATGAAAATATAAAAACAAATACACTTAAAATAACGTAAATTTGTATAAAATATATATGCAAAATACACATTAAATAATGTAAATGTGTATAAAAAAATATATACAAAAAACAAATAGAATAATGTAAAATCGTATCAAAATAAATACCCAGAATATCTATAAAATAATGTAAATTTGTATGAAAATAAAGATGCAAAATTCCCAAAAATTATCGCATTTTTTATAAAAATATATATACCAAAATACACATAAAATATTTAAATTTGTATTGAAATAAATATACAAAATGCATATACAATAAGTTAAATTTGTATTAAAAGAGATATTCAAAAATACATATAAAACAATGTAAATTTGTTTCAAAATATATATACGAATACACATAAAATAAAGTAGATTTCTATAGAAATATATATACAAAATACATATGAAATTATGTAAATACGTATAAAAATATATATACAAAATACATATCAAATAATGTAAATTTTTGTATATGTATTTTTATAAAAATATGATTTATTTTATGGGTATTTTGCATCTTTATTTTCATACAAATTTACTTTATTTTATTGATATTCTGCTTATTCATTTTGATACGATTTGGCATTATTCTATGTGTATTTTGTATATATTTTTTATACAAATTTACGTTATTTTATGTGTATTTGTTTATATATTTTGACACAAATTTACAATATTTTATGGGTATTTTGTATATATATTTCAAAAGAAATTTACCTAGTTTTATGTGTATTTTGAATATCTATTTTCATACACTCAAATTATTTATATGTATTTTTGTATATATTTCAATACAAATTTTAGTTAGGTTATGTGTATTTTGTAAATACGTATAAAAAAATGTATACAAAATACACATAAAATAATGTAATTTCGAATTAAAATAAATGTAAATTTGAATGAAAATATAAAAACAAATACACTTAAAATAACGTAAATTTCTATAAAATATATATGCAAGATACACATTAAATAATGTAAATGTGTATAAAAAAATATATACAAAAACAAATAGAATAATGTAAAATCGTATCAAAATAAATACACAGAATATCAATAAAATAATGTAAATTTGTATGAAAATACAGATGCAAAATTCCCAAAAATTATCGCATTTTTTATAAAATCATATATACCAAAATACACATAAAATATTTAAATTTGTATAGAAATAAATATACAAAATGCATATACAGTAAGGTAAATTTGTATTAAAAGAGATATTCAAAAATACATATAAAACAATGTAAATTTGTTTCAAAATATATATACGAATACACATAAAATAAAGTAGATTTCTATAGAAATATATATACAAAATACATATGTAATTATGTAAATACGTATAAAAATATATATACAAAATACATATCAAATAATGTAAATTCGTGTCAAAATATATAAACAAAATATCATGTAAAGAATGTGTATTTGTATAAAAATAGATAATAGATAATAAATTTGTATCAAATATATTTGCAAGATACTCATTAGATAATGTAAATATGTATAAAAAAGTATATACACAAAACAAATAGAATATTGTAAATTCGTATCAAAATAAATACACCGAATATTAATAAAATAATGTAGATTTGTATGAAAATAAAGATGCAAAATTCCCATAAAATAGCGCATTTCTTATAAAAATATATATACCAAAATACTCATAAAATATTTAAATTTGTATTGAAATAAATATACAAAATGCACATACAATAAGGTAAATTTGTATTGAAAGAGATATGCAAAAATACATATAAAACAATGTAACGTAACGTAGATTTCTATAAAAATATATATACAAAATACACATAAAATTAAGTAAATACGTATAAAAAAAATGTATACAAAATACACATAAAATAATGTAAATTCGATTTAAAATAAATAAACAAAATACCAATTAAAGAATGTGTATTTGGATAAATATAAATATAAAAAATACATATACAAAATAAACATAAAATAAGGTAGATTTGTAATAAAATATATGTACAAAAGACACATAAAATAATGTAAATTTATATGAAAATATATATACAAATACACATAAAATACCATGAATTTGTATAAAAATATATATTCAAAATAAATATAAAATAATGTAAAAGCGTATAAAAATATATATACAAAGTACATATAAAATAATGTAAGTTCGTATCAATATAAATCAACAAAACACCAATAAAATAATATATATATATATATATATATATATATATATATATATATATATATATATATATAAATATAAATATATATATATATATATATATATATATATATATATATATATATATATATATATATATATATATATATAAATTTACAAAATACACATAACATAACTAAAATTTGTATTAAAATATATACAAAAATACATAGAAATAATTTGATTTTGTATGAAAATAGATATACAAAATACACATAAAACTAGGTAAATTTCTTTTGAAATGTATATACAAAATAGCCATAAAATATTGTAAATTTGTGTCAAAATATATAAACAAATACATATAAAATAACGTAAATTTGTAGGAAAAATATATACAAAATACACATAGAATAATGTCAATTCGTATCAAAATGAATGAGCAGAATATCAATAAAATAATGTATATTTGTATGAAAATAAAGATGCAAAATACCCAAAAAATAAAGCATATGTTTATAAAAATACAGATACAAAAATACACATCGAATAATTAAATTTGTATTAAAATTAATATACAAAATACGTATATAATAAGGTAAATTTGTATTGAAAAAAATTGCAACATACACGTTTACTCATACAAATTTATATTATTTTATTGGTATTTTGTTTATTTATTTTGATACGAATTACATGATTATATGTGTATTTTGTACACATTTTTTTTATACGTATTTACATTATTTAATGTGTATTTTGTTTATATATTTTCATACAAATTTACGTTATTATATGTGTATTTGTATAAATATTTTGATACAAATTTACTTTATTTCATGTATTTTGTATATATATTTCAATTCAAATTTAGCTTATTTTGTGTGTATTTTGTATATATTTTCATACAAATTTAATTACTTCTGTGTATTTATGTATATAGTTTTATATAAATTTACGTTATTTTATGTGTATTTTGTATATTTATATTTATACAAATACATTCTTTTATTGGTATTTTGTTTATTTATTTTGATACAATTTACATTATTTTATGTGTATTTTATATACATTATATATATATATATATATATATATATATATATATATATATATATATATATATATATATATATATATATATATATATATATATATATATATATATATATATATATTTATAGAAATCTACGTTATTTTATGTGTATTCGTATACATATTTTGAAACAAATTTACATTGCTTTATATGTATTTTGCGTATCTATTTCAATACAAATTTACCTTATTGTATGTGTTTTTTATATATTTATTTTAATACAAATCTAATTTTTTTATGTGTATTTTGGTATATATATTTTTATAAATAAAAAAAATGCGTTATTTTATGGGTATTTTGCCTCTTTATTTTCATACAAATTTACATTATTTTCTTAATATCCTGTGTATTTATTTTTAATACGATTTTACATTATTCTATTTGTGTTTTGTATATATTTTTTTTATACAAATTTACGTTATTTTAAGTGTATTTGTTTATGTATTTTCATTCAAATTTACATTATTTTATGCGTATTTTGTATATGTATTTCCATACAAATTTACCAAATTTTATGTGTATTTTGTATATTTATTTTCATACAAATTTAAAATATTTTTGTGTATTTTTGTATATAGTTTGATACAAATTTAGGTTATTTTATGTGTATTTTGTATATCTATTTTCATACAAATACACATTCTTTTATTGATATTTTGTTTATTTCTTTTGACGCGAATTTACATTATTTAATGTGTATTTTGTATATATATTTTTATACGTATCTACATCATTTCATGTGTATTTTGTATAGTTTTAAACAAATTTATATTATTTAATGTGTATTTTGTATATATATATTTATAAAAATACACATTCTTTTATTGGTATTTTGTTTATTTATTTTGATACTAATTTACATTATTTTATGTGTATTTTGTATACATTTTTTATACGTATTTACTTAATTTTTTGTGTATTTTGCATATATATTTTTATAGAAATCTACCTTATTTCATGTGCATTCGTATATATATTTTGAAACAAATTTACATTGTTTATATGTATTTTGCATATCTATTTTTGTGTATTCTGTATTTATTTTTGTTATACATAGAATAATGTAAAATCATATCAAAATAAATACACAGAATATCAATAAAATAATGTAAATTTGTATGAAAATAAAGATGCAAAATACCCATAAAATAAAGCATATTTTTATAAAAATACATACACAAAAATACACATAGATTAATCAAATTTGTATTAATATTCTGTGTATATATTTTGATTCGATTTTACATTATACTATTTGTGTTTTGTATATATTTTTTTATACATATTTACATTATTTAATGTGTATTTTGAATATATATTTCATACAAATTTACGTTATTATATGTGTATTTGTTTATATATTTTCTTTCAAATTTACATTATTTTATATGTATTTTGTATATGTATTTCAATACAAATTAACCTAATTTTATGTGTATTTTGTATATTTCTTTTCATACAAATTTAAATTATTTTTGTGTATTTTTGTATATAGTTTTATACAAATTTAGGTTATTTTATGTACGCATTTACATTATTTAATGTCTGTTTTGTATATATATTTTCATCCAAAGTTACTTTATTTTACGTTCATTTTTGGACATATATTTTTATGGAAATTAGCGTTATTTTATATGTATTTGTATATGTTTTCTCATACAAATTTACATTATTTTATTGATATTTTGTTTATTTAGTTTGATACGAATTACATGATTATATGTGTATTTTGTACATATTTTTTATACGTATTTACATTACTTAATGTGTATTTTGTTTATATATTTTTAAAACAAATTTACGTTATTATATGTATTTTTATAAATATTTTGATACAAATTAACATTATTTTATGTATTTTGTATATACATTTCAATTCAAATTTAGCTTATTTTATCTGTATTTTGTATATCTATTTTCATACGAATTTAATAACTTCTGTGTATTTTTGTATATAGTTTTATACAAATTTACGTTATTTTATGTGTATTTTGTATATTTATATTTATACAAATACGCATTCTTTTATTGGTATTTTGTTTATTTATTTTGAAACGAATTTACATTATTTTATGTGTATTTTGTATACATTTTCTTATACGTATTTAATTCATTTTATGTGTATTTTGTATATATATTTTTATACAAATCTACGTTATTTTATGTGTATTCGTATATATATTTTGAAACAAATTTACATTGTTTTATATGTATTCTGCATATCTATTTCAATACAGATTTACCTTATTGTATGTGTATTTTGTATATTTATTTTAATACAAATTAATTTTTTCATGTGTATTTTGGTATATATACTTTTATAAAAAAAATGCGTTATTTAATGGGTATTTTGCATCTTTATTTTCATACAAATTTACATTGTTTTATTAATATTCTGTGTATTTATTTTGATACGATTTTACATTATTCTATTTGTGTTTTGTATATATTTTTTTTATACATATTTACATTATTTAATGTGTATTTTGTATATTTTAAAACAAATTTACGTTATTTTATGCGCATCTGTTAAAATATTTTGATACAAATTTACATTATTTTATGTATTTTGTATATATATTTCAATACAAATTTAGTTTATTCTATGTATATTTTGTATATCTATTTTCATTCGTATCAAAATAAATAAACAAAATAACAATAAAATAATGTAAATTTGTATGAGAAAACATATACAAATACACATAAAATAACGCAAATTTCTATAAAAATATATGTACTAAAATGAATGTAAAATAAAGTAAGTTTGCATAAAAATATATATGCAAAACACACATTAAATAATGTAAATGCGTACATAAAATAACCTAAATTTGTATAAAACTATATACAAAAATACACAAAAATATTTAAAATTTTTATGAAAAGAAATATACAAAATACACATAAAATTAGGTAAATTTGTATTGAAATACATATACAAAATACACATAAAATAATGTAAATTTGAATGAAAATATATAAACAAATACACATAAAATAACGTAAATTTGTATAAAATATATATGCAAAATACACATTAAATAATGTAAATGTGTATAAAAAAATATATACAAAAAAGAAATAGAATAATGTAAAATCCTATCAATATAAATACACAGAATATCAATAAAATAATGTAAATTTGTATGAAAAGAAAGATGCAAAATTCCCATAAAATAGCGCATTTTTTAAAAAATATATATACCAAAATACACATAAAATATTTAAATTTGTATTGAAATAAATATACAAAATGCATATACAGTAAGGTAAATATGTATTGAAAGAGATATTCAAAAATACATATAAAACAAAGTAAATTTGTTTCAAAATATATATACGAATACACATAAAATAACGTAGATTTCTATAGAAATATATATACAAAATACACATGAAATTATGTAAATACGTATAAAAATATATATACAAAATACATATCTAGGTAAATTCGTCTCAAAATAAATAAACAAAATATCATGAAAAGAATGTGTATTTGTATGAAAATAAATAATAGATAATAAATTTGTATGAAATATATATGCAAGATACACATTAAATAATATAAATATGTATAAAAAAAATATATACAAAAAACAAATAGAATAATGTGAAATCGTATCAAAATAGATACACCGAATATTAATAAAATAATGTATATTTGTATGAAAATAAAGATGCAAAATTCCCATCAAATAGCGCATTTCTTATAAAAATATATATACCAAAATACACATAAAATATTTAAATTTGTATTGAAGTAAATATACAAAATGCACATACAATAAGGTGAACTTGTATTGAAAGAGATATGCAAAAATACATATAAAACAATGTAAATTTGTTTCAAAATATATATACGAATACACATAAAATAACGTAGATTTCTATAAAAATATATATACAAAATACACATAAATTAAGTAAATACGTATAAAATAGATATACAAAATACAAATTGGCCTACCTTTATGTGTATTTTGCATATCTATTTTCAAACAAACTTAAATTATTTTTTTGTGTATTTTTGTATATATTTTTATACAAATTTTAGTTATTTTATTTGTTTTTTGTATATATATTCTCCTACAAATATACATTCTTTTATTGGATTTTCGTGTATTTAATTTTTTACAAATTTACATTATTTTATGTGTATTTTGTATATATATTTTTCTACGTATTTAAATTATTTTATGTGTATTTTATATATACATTTTCATAAAAATTTACGTTATTTTATTGTGTGTATTCGTATATATTTTGAAACAAATTTTATACAAATTTATGTTATTTTATGTGTATTTGTATATATATTTTCATACAAATTTATATTATTTCATGTGTATTTTTACATATATTTTATTGCAAATTTACCTTATTTTATGTTTATTTTGTATATTTATTTCATTCAATTTTAAATTATTTAAAGTGTATTTTTGTATTTGTATTTGTATCGTAAATTTGTATAAAACTATATACAAAAATAAACAGAACAAATACACATTCTTTTATTGGTATTTTGTTTATTTATTTTGTTTCGAATTTATATTATTTTATGTGTATTTTGTTTACATTTTTTTATACGTATTTACCTAATTTTATGTGTATTTTGTATATATATTTTTATAGAAATCTACGTTATTTTATGTCTATTCGTATATATATTTTGAAACAAATTTACAATTTTTTATATGTATTTTTGCATATCTCTTTCAACAGAAGTTTACCTTATTGTATGTGCATTTTGTATATTTATTTCATTACAAATTTAAATATTTTATGTGTATTTTGGTATATATATTTTTATAAGAAATGCGCTATTTGATGGGAATTTTGTATCTTTATTTTCATACAAATTTACATTATTTTATTAATATTCGGTGTATTTATTTTGATACGATTTTACATTATTCTATTTGTTTTTTGTATATATTTTTTTATACATATTTACATTATTTAATGTGTATCTTGCATATATATTACATACAAATTTATTATCTATTATTTATTTTCATACAAATACACATTCTTTTCATGATATTTTGTTTATTTATTTTGTCACGAATTTACATTACTTAATATGTATTTTATATATATATTTTATACGTATTTACATAATTTCATGTGTATTTTGTATATATATTTCTATAGAAATCTACGTTATTTTATGTGTATTCGTATATATATTTTGAAACAAATTTACACTGTTTTATTTGCATTTTGCGTTTTTTTTTTCAATACAAATTTACCTTATTGTATGTGTGCATTTTGTATATTAATTTTAATACAAATTTAATTATTCTATGTGTATTTTTGTATATGTATTTTTTTTAAAAAAATATGCTTTATCTTATGGGTATTTTGCATCTTTATTTTCATACAAATTTAAATTATTTTATTGATATTCTGTGTACCTATTTTGATACGATTTTACATTATTCTATGTATAACAAAAATAAATACAGAATACACAAAAATAGATATGCAAAATACATATAAACAATGTAAATTTGTTTCAAAATATATATACGAATGCACATGAAATAAGGTAGATTTCTATAAAAATATATATGCAAAATACACATAAAATTAAGTAAATACGTATAAAAAATGTATACAAAATACACATAAAATAATGTAAATTAGTATCAAAATAAATAAACAAAATACCAATAAAAGAATGTGTATTTGTATATATATATATATATATATATATATATATATATATATATATATATATATATATATATATATATATATATATATATATATATATATATATATATATATATATATATATATATATATATAAAATACACATTTAATAATATAAATTTGTTTAAACTATACAAAATACACATGAAATGATGTAAATACGTATAAAAAATGTATATACACAATGCACATTAAATAATGTAAACTCGTGTCAAAGAAATAAACAAAATATCAATAAAAGAATGTGTATTTGTATGAAAATAGATATACAAAATACACATAAAATAACCTAAATTTGTATCAAACTATATACAAAAATACACAAAAATATTTTAAATTTGTATGGAAATACATATACAAAATACACATAAAATAATGTAAATTTGAATGAAAATACATAAACAAATACACTTAAAATAAAAATAAATTTTAAATTATTTAAAGTGTATTTTTGTATTTGTATTTGTATCGTAAATTTGTATAAAACTATATACAAAAATAAACAGAACAAATACACATTCTTTTATTGGTATTTTGTTTATTTATTTTGTTTCGAGTTTATATTATTTTATGTATTTTGTTTGTTTTTATACGTATTTACCTAATTTTATGTGTATTTTGTATATATATTTTTATAGAAATCTACGTTATTTTATGTCTATTCGTATATATATTTTGAAACAAATTTACAATTTTTTATATGTATTTTTGCATATCTCTTTCAACAGAAGTTTACCTTATTGTATGTGCATTTTGTATATTTATTTCATTACAAATTTAAATATTTTATGTGTATTTTGGTATATATATTTTTATAAGAAATGCGCTATTTGATGGGAATTTTGTATCTTTATTTTCATACAAATTTACATTATTTTATTAATATTCGGTGTATTTATTTTGATACGATTTTACATTATTCTATTTGTTTTTTGTATATATTTTTTTTATACATATTTACATTATTTAATGTGTATCTTGCATATATATTACATACAAATTTATTATCTATTATTTATTTTCATACAAATACACATTCTTTTCATGATATTTTGTTTATTTATTTTGTCACGAATTTACATTACTTAATATGTATTTTATATATATATTTTTATACGTATTTACATAATTTCATGTGTATTTTGTATATATATTTCTATAGAAATCTACGTTATTTTATGTGTATTCGTATATATATTTTGAAACAAATTTACACTGTTTTATTTGTATTTTGCGTTTTTTTTTTCAATACAAATTTACCTTATTGTATGTGTGCATTTTGTATATTAATTTTAATACAAATTTAATTATTCTATGTGTATTTTTGTATATGTATTTTTTTTTTTAAATATGCTTTATCTTATGGGTATTTTGCATCTTTATTTTCATACAAATTTAAATTATTTTATTGATATTCTGTGTACTTATTTTGATACGATTTTACATTATTCTATGTATAACAAAAATAAATACAGAATACACAAAAATAGATATGCAAAATACATATAAACAATGTAAATTTGTTTCAAAATATATATACGAATGCACATGAAATAAGGTAGATTTCTATAAAAATATATATGCAAAATACACATAAAATTAAGTAAATACGTATAAAAAATGTATACAAAATACACATAAAATAATGTAAATTAGTATCAAAATAAATAAACAAAATATCAATAAAAGAATGTGTATTTGTATAAATATATATATATATATATATATATATATATATATATATATATATATATATATATATATATATATATATATATATATATATATATATATATATATATATATATATTTAATAATATAAATTTGTTTAAAACTATACAAAATACACATGAAATGATGTAAATACGTATAAAAATATATATACAAAATACACATTAAATAATGTAAATTCGCGTCAAAAGAAATAAACAAAATATCAATAAAAGAATGTGTATTTGTATGAAAATAGATATACAAAATACACATAAAATAACCTAAATTTGTATCAAACAATATACAAAAATACACAAAAATATTTTAAATTTGTATGAAAATAAATATACAAAATACACATAAAATTTGGTAAATTTGTATGGAAATACATATACAAAATACGCATAAAATAATGTAAATTTGAATGAAAATACATAAACAAATACACTTAAAATAACGTAAATTTGTATAAAAAAAATATATACAAAACACAAATAGAATAATGTAAAATCGTATCAAAATAAATACACAGAATATTAATAAAATAATGTGAATTTGTATGAAAATAAAGAGGCAAAATACCCATAAAATAACGCATTTTTTTTATTTATAAAAATATACATACCAAAATACACATAAAAAAATTAGATTTGTATTAAAATAAATATATAAAAAACACATACAATAAGGTAAATTTGTATTGAAATAGATACGCAAAATACATATAAAGCAATGTAAATTTGTAAATTTGTTTTGTATACGAATACACATAAAATAACGTAGATTTCTATAAATATATATATATATATATATATATATATATATATATATATATATATATATATATATATATATATATATATATATATATATATATATATATATATATATATATATATATATATATATATATATATATATATATATATATATATATATATATATATATATACAAAATACGTATAAAATGTAAATACGTATACACATAAAATAATGTAAATTCGTATCAAAATAAATAAACAAAATGGCAATAAAAGAATGTGTATTTGTATAAATATAAATATACAAAATACACATAAAATAACGTAAATTTATATAAAACTATATACATAAATACACAAGTAATTAAATTTGTATGAAATATATACAAAATACACACAAAATAAGCTAAATTTGAATTGAAATATATACAAAATACATGAAATAAAGTAAATTTGTATCAAAATATTTATACAAATACATATATAATAACGTAAATTTGTATGAAATATATAAACAAAATACACATTAAATAATGTAAATACGTATAAAAAATGTGTACAAAATACATATAATCATGTAATTCGTATCAAAATAAATAAACAAAATACCAATAAAATTATATAAATTTGTATGAGTAATCGTGTGTGTTGCAATTTTTTTCAATACAAATTTACCTTATTTTATACGCCTTTTGTATATTAATTTTAATACAAATTGAATTATTCGGTGTGTATTTTTGTATCTGTATTTTTATAAACATATGCTTTATTTTTTGGGTATTTTGCATTTTTATTTTCATACAAATATACATTATTTTATTGATATTCTGGTCATTCATTTTGATACGAATTGACATTATTCTATGTATTTTGTATATATTTTCATACAAATTTACGTTATTTTATATGTATTTGTTTATATATTTTGACACAAATTTACAATATTTTATGGCTATTTTGTATATACATTTCAAAAGAAATTTACCTAGTTTTATGTGTATTTTGTATATCTATTTTCATACAAAATCAAATTATTTCTATGTATTTTTGTTTATATTTTAATACAAATTTTAGTTATGTTATGTGTATTTTGTAAATTTATTTTCATTCATATATATATATATATATATATATATATATATATATATATATATATATATATATATATATATATATATATATATATATATATATATATATTATTTTATTGGTGTTTTGTTGATTTATATTGATACGAATTTACATTATTTTATATGTACTTTGTATATATATTTTTATACGCTTTTACATTATTTTATATTTATTTTGAATATATATTTTTATACAAATTCATGGTATTTTATGTGTATTTGTATATATATTTTCATATAAATTTACATTATTTTATGTGTATTTTGTACATATATTTTATTACAAATCTACCTTATTTTATGTTTATTTTGTATATGTATTTTTTATATTTATATTTATCCAAATACACATTCTTTTATTGGTATTTTGTTTATTTATTTTAAATCGAATTTACATTATTTTATGTGTATTTTGTATACATTTTTTTATACGTATTTACTTAATTTTATGTGTATTTTGTATATATATTTTTATAGAAATCTACGTTTTTTTATTTGTAGTCGTATATATATTTTGAAACAAATTTACATTGTTTTATATGTATTTTTGCATATCTCTTTCAATACAAATTTACCTTATTGTATATGCATTTTGTATATTTATTTCAATACAAATTTAAAAATTTTATGTGTATTTTGGTATATTTATTTTTATAAGAAATGCGCTATTTTATGGGAATTTGGCATCTTTATTTTCCTACAAATTTACATTATTTTATTAATATTCGGTGTATTTATTTTGATACGATTTTACATTATTCTATTTGTTTTTTGTATATACTTTTTTATACATATTTACATCATTTAATATGTATCTTGCATATATATTTTATACAAATTTATTATCTATTATCTATTTTCATACAAATACACATTCTTTTCATGATATTTTGTTTATTTATTTTGACACGAATTTACATTATTTGATATGTATTTTGTATATATATATTTTTATACGTATTTACATAATTTCATATGTATTTTGTATATATATTTCTATAGAAATCTACCTTATTTTATGTGTATTCGTATATATATTTTGAAACAAATTTACATTGTTTTATATGTATTTTTGAATATCTCTTTCAATACAAATTTACCTTACTGTATATGCATTTTGTATATTTATTTCAATACAAATTTAAATATTTTATGTGTATTTTGGCATATATATTTTTATAAAAAATGCGATAATTTTTGGGAATTTTGCATGATTATTTTCATACAAATTTACATTATTTTATTGATATTCTGTGTATTTATTTTGATACGATTTTACATTATTCTATTTGTTTTTTGTATATATATTTTTTATACACATTTACATTATTTAATGTGTATCTTGCATATATATTCTATACAAATTTACGTTATTTTAAGTGTATTTGTTTATATATTTTCATTCAAATTTACATTATTTGATGTGTATTTTGTATATGTATTTCAATACAAATTTACCTAATTTTATGTGTATTTTGTATATCTCTTTTCAAACAAATTTAAATTATTTTTGTGTATTTTTGTATATAGTTTTATACAAATTTAGGTTATTTTATGTACGCATTTACATTATTTAGTGTGTGTTTTGTATATATATTTTTTTGCAAATTTACTTTATTTTATGTGCATTTTTGTACATATATTTTTATAGAAATTTGCGTTATTTGTATATGTTTTCTCATACAAATTTACATTATTTTATTGGTATTTTGTTTATTTATTTTAATACGAATTACATGATTATATGTGTATTTTGTACATATTTTTTATACGTATTTACATTACTTAATGTGTATTTAGTTTATATATTTTTAAACAAATCTACGTTATTATATGTATTTGTATAAATATTTTGATACAGATTTACATTATTTTATGTATTTTGTATGTACATTTCAATTCAAATTTAGCTTATTTTAGCTGTATTTTGTATATATATTTTCATACAAATTTAATTACTTCTGTGTATTTTTGTATATAGTTTTATACAAATTTACGATATTTTATGTGTATTTTATTTATTTATAATTTTAGAAATACACATTCTTTTATTGGTAATTTGTTTATTTATTTTGATACGATTTTTATATATTTTTTGTATTCATTTTTTTATACGTATTTACTTCATTTTATGTGTATTTTGTATATATTTTTTATAGAAATCTACGTATTTTATGTGTATTCGTATATATATTTTGAAACAAATTTACATTGTTTTATATGTATTTTGCATATCTATTTCAATACAAATTTACCTTATAGTATGTGCATTTTTTATATTTATTTTAATACAAATTTTAATATTTTATGTGTATTTTGGTATATATACTTTATTAAAAAATGCGTTATTTTATGGCTATTTTGCATCTTTATTTTCATACAAATTTACATTATTTTATTAATATTCTGTGTATTTATTGTTGATACGATTTTACATTATTCTATTTGTGTTTTGTATATATTTTTTTTATACATATTTATATTATTTAATTAGTATTTTGTATATATATTTGATACAAATTTACGTTATTTGAAGTGTATGTTTATATATTTTCACTCAAATTTCTATTATTTTATGTGTATTTTGTATATGTATTTCAATACAAATTTACCTAATTTTATGTGTATTTTGTATATTTATTTTCATACAAATTTAAATTATTTTTGTGTATTTTTGTATATAGTTTTATACAAACTTAGGTTATTTTATGAGTATTTTGTATATCTATTTTCATACAAATACACATTCTTTTATTGATATTTTGTTTATTTATTTTGACGAGAATTTAAATTATTTAATGTATATTTTGTATATATATTTTTATACGTATTTACATCATTTCATGTGTATTTTGGATATATATTTCTATAGAAATCTACGTTATATTATGTGTTTTCGTATTTAGATTTTTAAAAAAATTTACACTTTTATGTGTATTTTGCTTATTTTTTCAATACAAATTTACCTTATAGTATATGCATTTTGTATATTAATTTTAATACAAATTTAATTATTCTATGTGTATTTTTGTATATGTATTTTTATAAAAATATGCTTTATTTTATGGGTATTTTGCATCTTTATTTTCATACAAATTTACGTTATTTTATTGATTTTCTGCTCATTCATTTTGATACGATTTGACATTATTCTATGTGTATTTTGTATATATTTTTCATACAAATTTACGTAATTTTATGTGTATTTGTTTATATATTTTGACACAAATTTACAATATTTTATGGGTATTTTGTATATACATTTCAAAAGAAATGTACCTAGTTTTACGTGTATTTTGAATATCTATTTTCATACAAACTCAAATTATTTTTATGTATTTTTGTATATATTTCAATACAAATTTTATTTATGTTATGTGTATTTTGTAAATCTATTTTCATTCAAATATATATTATTTTATTGATATTTGAATTGAAATATAGATACAAAATACATAAAATAATGTAAATTTGTATCAAAATACTTATACAAATACACATATAATAACGTAAATTTGTATAAAAATATATAAACAAAATACACATTAAATAATGTAAATACGAATAAAAAAAATGTACAAAATACACAAATAATCATGTAATTCGTATCAAAATAAATAGACAAAATACCAATAAAATAATGTAAATTTCTATGAGAAAACATATACAAAATACAAATAAATAACGCAAATATCAATAAAAATATATATAATATAATATATTTTGATACATATTTAAAATATTTAATGTATATTTTGTATATATATTTTATCCAAATTTACGTTATTTTATATGTATTTGTTTATATATTTTAATACAAATTTACATTATTTTATGTGAGTTTTGCATATGTATTTCAATACAAATCTGCCTAACTTTATGTGTATTTTGAATATCTATTTTCAAACAAATTTAAATTATTTTTGTGTATTTTTGTATATATATTTTTATACAAATTATAGTTATTTTTTTTGTTTTTTGTATATATATTTTCCTACAAATATACATTCTTTTATTGGAAATTTGTGTATTTAATTTTTTACGAATTTACATTATTTTATGTGTATTTTGTATATATATTTTTCTACGTATTTAAATTATTTTATGTGTATTTTATAAATATATTTTCATAAAAAATTTACGTTATTTTATTGTGTGTATTCGTATATATTTTGAAACAAATTTTATACAAATTCATGTTATTTTATATGTATTTGTATATATATTTTCATACAAATTTATATTATTTTATGTGTATTCTTACACATATTTTATTACAAATTTACCTTATTTTATGTTTATTTTGTATATTTATTTCATTTATTATAATCAAATTTAAATTTATTGTATATGCATTTTGTATATTAATTTTAATACAAATTTAATTATTCTATGTGTATTTTTCTATATGTATTTTTATAAAAATATGCTTTATTTTATGGGTATTTTGCATCTTTATTTTCATACAAATTTACGTTATTTTATTGATATTCTGCTCATTCATTTTGAAACGATTTGACATTATTCTATGTGTATTTTGTATATATTTTTCATACACATTTACGTTATTTTATGTGTATTTGTTTATATATTTTGACACAAATTTACAATATTTTATGGGTATTTTGTATATATATTTCAAAAGAAATTTACCTAGTTTTATGTGTATTTTAAATATCTATTTTCATACAAACTCAAATTATTTTCATGTATTTTTGTATATATTTCAATACAAATTTTACTTAGGTTATGTGTATTTTGTAAATCTATTTTCATTCAAATATATATTATTTTATTGGTATTTTGTTCATTTATATTGATACGAATTTACATTATTTTATATGTACTTTGTATATATATTTTTATACGCATTTACATTATTTAATATTTATTTTGAATATATAATTTTATACAAATTCATGGTATTTTATGTGTATTTGTATATATATTTTCATATAAATTTACATTATTTTATGTGTATTTTGTTCATATATTTCATTACAAATTTACCTTATTTTATGTTTATTTTGTATGTGTATTTTGTACATTTATATTTATACAAATACACATTTTTATTGGTATTTTGTTTATTTATTTTGTTTCGAATTTACATTATTTTATGTGTATTTTGTTTACATTTTTTATACGTATTTACTTAATTTTATGTGTATTTTGTATATATATTTTTATAGAAATCTACGTTATTTGATTTGTATTCGTACATATATTTTGAAACAAATTTACATTGTTTTATATGTACAATAAGGTAAATTTTTATTGAAATAGATATGCAAAATACATATAAAGCAATGTAAATTTGTTTCGAAATATGTATACGAATACACATAAAATAACGTAGATTTCTATAAAATATATATATACAAAATACACATAAAATGAAGTAAATACGTATAAAAAAATGTATGCAAAATACACATAGAATAATGTAAATTCGTATCAAAATAAATACACAAAATACAAATAAAAGAATGTGTATTTGTATAAATATAAATATACAAAATACACATAAAATAACGTAAATTTATATAAAACTATATACAAAATTACACAGAAGTAATTAAATTTGTATGAAAATATATACAAAATACACACAAAATAAGCTAAATTTGAATTGAAATATATATACAAAATACACGAAATAAAGTAAATTTGTATCAAAATATTTATACAAATACACACATAATAACGTAAATTTGTATGAAAATATATAAACAAAATACACATTAAATAATGTAAATACGTATAAAAAAATGTGTACAAAATACACATATAATCATGTATTTCGTATGAAAATAAATAAACAAAATACCAATAAAATAACATAAATTTGTATGAGTAAACGTGTATAAATATAAATGTACAAAATACACATACAAAATAAACATAAAATAAGGTAATTTTGTAATGAAATATATGTACAAAATACACATAAAATAATGTAAATTTATATGAAAATATATATACAAATACACATAAAATACCATGAATTTGTATAAAATTATACATTAAAAATAAATATTAAATAATGTAAATGCGTATAAATATATATATAAAAAGTACATATAAAATAATGTAAATTCGTATCAATATAAATCAACAAAATACCAATAAAATAATATATATTAGAATGAAAATAGATTTACAAAATACATATAACATAACTAAAATTTGTATTGAAATATATACAAAAATACATGAAAATAATTTGAGTTTGTATGAAAATAGATATTCAAAATACACATAAAACTAGGTAAATTTCTTTTGAAATATATATACAAAATACCCATAAAATATTGTAAATTTGTGTCAAAATATATAAACAAATACACATAAAATAACGTAAATTTGTATGAAAAATATATACAAAATACACATAGAATAATGTCAAATCGTATCAAAATGTATGAGCAGAATATCAATAAAATAACGTAAATTTGTATGAAAATAAAGATGCAAAATACCCATAAAATAAAGCATATTTTTATAAAAGTACATATACAAAAATTTACATTATTTGATATGTATTTTGTATACATATTTTTATACATATTTACATAATTTCATATGTATTTTTTATATATATTTCTATAGAAATCTACTTTATTTTATGTGTATTCGTATATATATTTTGAAACAAATTTACATTGTTTTATATGTATTTTTGAATATCTCTTTTAAAACAAATTTACCTTACTGTATATGCATTTTGTATATTTATTTCAATACAAATTTAAATATTTTATGTGTATTTTGGTATATATATTTTTATAAAAAATGCGATAATTTTTGGGAATTTTGCATCTTTATTTTCATACAAATTTACATTATTTTATTGATATTCTGTGTATTTATTTTGATACGATTTTACATTATTCTATGTGTTTTTTGTATATATATTTTTATACACATTTACATTATTTAATGTGTATCCTGCATATATATTTTTTACAAATTTACGTTATTTTAAGTGTATTTGTTTTTATATTTTCATTCAAATTTACATTTATTTTAATTCGAAATTACATTATTTTATGTGTATTTTGTATACATTTTTTTATACGTATTTACTTAATTTTATGTGTATTTTGTATATATATTTTTATAGAAATCTACGTTTTTTTTATTTGTATTCGTATATATATTTTGAAACAAATTTACATTGTTTTATATGTATTTTTGCATATCTCTTTCAATACAAATTTACCTTATTGTATGTGCATTTTGTATATTTATTTCAATGCAAATTTAAATATTTTATGTGTATTTTGGTATATATATTTTTATAAGAAATGCGCTATTTTATGGGAATTTTGCATCTTTATTTTCATACAAATTTACATTATTTTATTAATATTCGGTGTATTTATTTTGATACGATGTTACATTATTCTATTTGTTTTTTCTATATACTTTTTTATACATATTTACATTATTTAATGTGTATCTTGCATATATATTTCATACAAATTTATTATCTATTATCTATTTTCATACAAATACACATTCTTTTCATGATATTTTGTTTATTTATTTTGACACGAATTTACATTATTTGATATGTATTTTGTATATATATTTTTATGCGTATTTACATAATTTCATATGTATTTTGTATATATATTTCTATAGAAATCTACTTTATTTTATGTGTATTCGTATATATATTTTGAAACAAATTTACATTGTTTTATATGTATTTTTGAATATCTCTTTCAATACAAATTTACCTTACTGTATATGCATTTTGTATATTTATTTCAATACAAATTTAAATATTTTATGTGTATTTTGGTAAATATATTTTTATAAAAAATGCGATAATTTTTGGGAATTTTGTATCTTTATTCTCATACAAATTTACATTATTTTATTGATATTCTGTGTATTTATTTTGATACGATTTTACATTATTCTATTTGTTTTTTGAATATATATTTTTTATACATATTTACATAATTTAATGTGTTTCTTGCATATATATTTTATACAAATTTACGTTATTTTAAGTGTATTTGTTTATATATTTTCATTCAAATTTACCTTATTTGATGTGTATTTTGTATATGTATTTCAATACAAATTTACCTAATTTTATGTGTATTTTGTATATTTATTTTCAAACAAATTTAAATTATTTTTTTGTATTTTTGTATATAGTTTTATACAAATTTAGGTTATTTTATGTACGCATTTACATTATTTAGTGTGTGTTTTGTATATATACTTTTTTGCAAATTTACTTTATTTTATGTGCATTTTTGTACATATATTTTTATAGAAATTTGCGTTATTTGTATATGTTTTCTCATACAAATTTACCTTATTTTATTGCTATTTTGTTTATTTATTTTGATACGAATTACATGATTATATGTGTATTTTGAACATATTTTTTATACGTATTTACATTACTTAATGTGTATTTTGTTTATATATTTTTAAACAAATCTACGTTATTATATGTATTTGTATAAATATTTTGATACAGATTAACATTATTTTATGTATTTTGTATGTACATTTCAATTCAAATTTAGCTTATTTTAGCTGTATTTTGTATATATATTTTCATACAAATTTAATTACTTCTGTGTATTTCTGTATATAGTTTTATACAAATTTACGATATTTTATGTGTATTTTGTATATTTATATTTTTACAAATGCACATTCTTTTACTGGTATTTTGTTTATTTATTTTGATACGATTTTTATGTATTTTTTGTATTCATTTTTTTATACGTATTTACTTCATTTTGTGTATTTTGTATATATTTTTATAGAAATCTACGTTATTTTATGTGTATTCGTATATATATTTTGAAACAAATTTACATTGTTTTATATGTATTTTGCATATCTATTTCAATACAAATTTGCAAATTTACTTTATTTTATGTGCATTTTTGTACATATATTTTTTTAGAAATTTGCGTTATTTTATGTGTATTTGTATATGTTTTCTCATACAAATTTACATTATTTTATTGCTATTTTGTTTATGTATTTTGATACAAATGAAAATAGACATACAAAATATACATAAAATGAACTAAATTTGTATTGAAATATATATACAAAATACATAAAATAATGTAAATTTGTATCAAAATATTTTAACAGATGCGCATAAAATAACGTAAATTTGTTTTAAAATATACAAAATACACATTAAATAATGTAAATATGTATAAAAAAATATATACAAAACACAAATAGAATAATGTAAAATCGTATCAAAATAAATACACAGAATATTAATAAAACAATATAAATTTGTATGAAAATAAAGATGCAAAATACCCATTAAATAACGCATTTTTTTATAAAAATACATATACCAAAATACACATGAAAAAGTTAATTTGTATTAAAATAAATATACAAAATACACATACAATAAGGAAAATCTGTATTGAAATAGATATGCAAAATACATATAAAACAATGTAAATTTGTTTCAAAATATATATACGAATACACATAAAATAACGTAGATTTGTATAAAAATATATATACAAAATACACATAAAATGAAGTAAATACGTATAAGAAAATGTATACAAAATACACATAAAATAATGTAAATTCGTATCAAAATAAATAAACAAAATACCAATAAAAGAATGTGTATTTGTATAAATATAAATATACAAAATTCACATAAAATAACGTAAATTTGTATAAAACTATATACAAAAATACACAGAAGTAATTAAATTCTTATGAAAATAGATATACAAAATACAGATAAAATAAGCTAAATTTGAATTGAAATGTATATACAAAATACATAAAATAATGTAGATTTGTATCAAAATATTTATAAAAATACCCATAAAATAACGCATTTTTTTTATTTATAAAAATATATATACCAAAATACACATCAAAAAATTAAATTTGTATTAAAATAAATATACAAAAAACACATACAATAAGGTAAATTTGTATTGAAATAGATATGCAAAATACATATAAAACAATGTAAATTTATTTCAAAATATATATACGAATACACATAAAATAACGTAGATTTCTATAAAAATATATATACAAAATACACATAAAATGAAGAAAATACGTATAAAAAAATGTATACAAAATACACATAAAATAATGTAAATTCGTATCAAAATAAATATACAAAATACCAATAAAAGAATGTGTATTTGTATAAATATAAATATACAAAATACATATAAAATAACGTAAATTTATATAAAACTATATACAAAAATACACAGAAGTATTTTAATTTGTATGAAAATAGATATACAAAATAAGGTAAATTCGTTTCAAATTCAATAAACAAAATTCAGATAAAAGAACGTATATTTGTAGAAAAAATAAATATACAAAATACACATTAAATAACGAAAATTTGTATGAAAATATATAAAAAAATAAACAAAAATAATTTCAATTTGTATGAAAATAAATATACAAAATACACATGTATTTTGTAAATCTATTTTCACACAAATTTAATTACTTTTGTGTATTTTTGCATATAGTTTTATATAAATTTACGTTATTTTATTTGTATTTTGTATATTTATATATATACAATACACATTCTTTTATTAGTATTTTCTTTATTTATTTTGATACGAATTTACATTATTTTATATGTATTTTGGATACCTTTTTTTATACGTATTTACTTCATTTTATGTGTATTTTGTATATTTATTTTCATAGAAATCTACGTTATTTTATGTGTATTCGTATATATATTTTTTAAAAAATTTACATGGTTTTATATGTATTTTGCATATCTGTTTCAATACAAATTTACCTTATTGTATGTGCATTTTGTATATTTATTTAAATACAAATTCAAATATTTTATGTGGGTCTTGCTATAAATATTTTTATAAAAAATGCGTTATTTTATGGGTATTTTGCATCTTAATTTTCATACAAATTTACATTATTTTATTAATATTCTGTGTATTTATTTTGATACGATTTTATATTATTCTACTTGTGTTTTGTATATATTCTTTTATACATATTTACATTATTTAATGTGTATTTTTTATATATATTTTATACAAATTTACGTTATTTTAAGTGTATTTGTTTATATATTTTCATTCAAATTTACATTATTTTATGTGTATTTTGTAAATGTATTTCAATACAAATTTACCTAATTTTATGTGTATTTTGTATATTTATTTTCATACAAATTAAAATTATTTTTTGTGTATTTTTGTATATAGTTTTATACAAATTTAGGTGATTTTATGTGTATATTGTATATCTGTTTTCATACAAATACACATTCTTTTATTGATATTTTGTTTATTTACTTTTACGCGAATTTACATTATTTAATGTGTATTTATATATATATATATATATATATATATATATATATATATATATATATATATATATATATATATATATATATATATATATATATATATATATATATATATATATATATATATATATATATATATATATATATATATATATATATATATATATATATGTTTACATCATTTGATGTGTATTTTGTATATATATTTCTATAGAAATCTACGTTGATTTATGAGTATTCGTATATAGATTTTGAAATAAATTTGCACTGTTTTATGTGTATTTTGCATATTTTTAAAATACAAATTTACCTTATTGTATATGCATTTTGTATATTAATTTTATTACAAATTTAATTATGCTATGTGTATTTTTGTATATGTATTTTTATAAAAATATTCTTTATTTTATGGGTATTTTGCATTTTTTCAGACAAATTTACATTATTTTATTTATATATTTTTTTTAAACAATTTCACATTATTTTATTTGTATTTTGTATATCTATTTTTATACGTATTTACTTAATTTTATGTGTATTTTGTATATATATTTTTATAGAAATCTACGTTATTTTATGTGTATTCGTATATATATTTTGAAACAAATTTACATTGTTTTATATGTATTTTTGCATATCTCTTTCAATACAAATTTACCTTATTGTATGTGCATTTTGTATATTTATTTCAATACAAATTTAAATATTTTATGTGTATTTTGGTATATATATATTTTTATAAGAAATGCGCTATTTGATGGGAATTTTGCATCTTTATTTTCATACAAATTTACATTATTTTATTAATATTCGGTGTATTTATTTTGATACGATTTCACATTATTCTATTTGTTTTTTGTATATATTTTTTTATACATATTTACACCATTTAATGTGTATCTTGCATCTTTTATCGTAATTTTGTTTATTTATTTATATACGAATTTACATTATTTTAGGTGTATTTGATATGTATATTTTATACTTATTTATATCATTTTATTTGTGTTTTGAATATATATTTTCATAGAAATTTACTCTATTTTATGGGTATTCGTATATATATTTTGATACAAATTTACATTATTTATGTTTATTTTGCATATCTATTTCAATACAAATTTACCATATTGTATGTGTATTTTGTATATTTATTTTAATACAAATTTAATTATTTTATGTGTATTTTTGTAAAAATATGCGTTATTATTTGTGTATTTTGCATCTTTATTTTCATACAAATTTACATTATTTTATTGATATTCTGTTTATTTATTTTGATACGATTTTACATTATTCTATGTGTATTTTGTATATATATTTTATACACATTTACATTATTTAATGTATATTTTGTATATATATTTTATATAAATTTACGCTATTTTATGTGTATTTGTTTATATATTTTCATACAAATTTACAATATTTTATGTGTAATTTGTATATGTATTTCAATACAGATTTGCCTAATTTTATGTGTATTTTGCATATCTATTTTCAAACAAATTTAAATTATTTTTATGTATTTTTTATATATTTTTATACAAATTTAAGTTATTTTATTTGTATTTTGTATATATATTTTCCTACAAATATACATTCTTTTAGTGGAATTTTGTTCATTTATTTTCATAAGAATTTACATAATTTTATGTGTATTTTGTATATATATTTTTCTACGTATTTTCATTATTTTGTGTATTTTTTAAATATATTTTCATAAAAATTTACGTTATTTTATTGTGTATTCGTATATGATTTGATACAAATTTACATTATTTTATGTTTATTTTGCATATCTATTTCAATATAGATTTACCTTATTGTATGTGTATTTTGTATATTTATTTTAATACTAATTTAACTATTTTATGTGTACTTTGTATACATTTTCTTATACGTATTTACTTCATTTAATGTGTATTTTGTATATATATTTTTATAGTAATCTACGTTATTTTATGTGTATTGGTATATATATTTTGAAGCAAATTTACATTGTTTTATATGTATTTAGCATATCTATTTCAATATAAATCTACCTTATTGTATGTGCATTTTGTATATTTATTGTAATACAAATGCAAAATTTTTATTATTTTGGTATATATATTTTTATAAAAAGAGTTTTATATAAATTTAAAATATTTTATGTGTATTTTGTATATCTATTTTCATACAAATACACATTTTTTATTGATATTTTGTTTATTTATTTTGACGCGAATTCACATTATTTAATGTGTATTGTGTATATATATTTTTATACGTATTTACGTCATTTTATGTGTATTTTGTATATATATTTTATAGAAATCTACGTTATTTTATGTGTATTCGTATGTATATTTTGAAACAAATTTACATTGTTTTATGTGTATTTTGCATATCTATCTCAATACAAATTTATCTTATCATATGTGCACTTTGTATATTTATTGTAATACAAATTTAAATATTTTATGTGTATTTTGGTATATATATTTTCATAAAAAATGCGTTGTCTTATGGGTATTTTGCATCTTTATTTTCATACAAATTTACATTATTTTATTAATATTCTGTGTATTTATTTTGATACTATTTTACATTATTCTATTTGTGTTTTGTATATATTTTTTTATACATATTTACATTATATAATGTGTATTTTCTATATATATTTCACACAAATTTACGTTATTTTAAGTGTTTTTGTTTATATATTTTCATTCAAATTTACATTATTTATGTGTATTTTGTATATGTATTTCAATAGAAATTTAACTAGTTTTATGTGTATTTTGTATATATATTTTTATACAAATTTAAATTATTTTTGTGTATTTTTTTAATAGAGTTTTATACAATATTAAATAATGTAAAAGCGTATAAAAATATATATACAAAGTACACATAAAATAATGTAAATTCGTATCAACAAAACACCAATAAAATAATATATATTTGAATGAAAATAAATTTACAAAATACACATAACATAACTAAAATTTGTATTAAAATATATACAAAAATACATAGAAATAATTTGAGTTTGTATGAAAATAGATATACAAAATACACATAAAACTAAGTAAATTTCTTTTGAAATGTATATACAAAATACCCATAAAATATTGTAAATTTGTGTCAAAATATATAAACAAATACACATAAAATAACGTAAATTTGTATGAAAAATATATACAAAATACACATAGAATAATGTCAATTCGTATCAAAATGAATGAGCAGAATATCAATCAAATAATGTAAATTTGTATGAAAATAAAGATGCAAAATACCCAAAAAATAAAGGATATGTTTATAAAAATACAGATACAAAAATACACATCGAATAATTAAATTTGTATTAAAATTAATATACAAAATGCGAATATAATAAGGTAAATTTGTATTGAAAAAATATGCAACATACACGTTTACTCATACAAATTTATATTATTTTATTGGTATTTTGTTTATTTATTTTGATACGAATTACATGATTATATGTGTATTTTGTACATATTTTTAAACATAAAATAACGTAAATTTGTATGAAAAATATATACAAAATACACACAGAATAATGTTAATTCGTATCAAAATGAATGAGCAGAATATCAATAAAATAATGTTAATTTGTATGAAAATAAAGATGCAAAAAACCAAAAAAATAAAGCATATGTTTATAAAAATACAGATACAAAAATACACATTGAATAATTAAATTTGTATTAAAATTAATATACAAAATGCGTATATAATAAGGTAAATTTGTATTGAAAAAATATGCAACATACACGTTTACTCATACAAATTTATATTATTTTATTGGTATTTTGTTTATCTATTTTGATACGAATTACATGATTATATGTGTATTTTGTACATCTTTTTTTATACGTATTTACATTATTTAATGTGTATTTTGTTTATATATTTTCATACAAATTTACGTTATTATATGTGTATTTGTATAAATATTTTGATACAAATTTACTTTATTTCATATATTTTGTATATATATTTCAATTCAAATTTAGCTTATTTCGTGTGTATTTTGTATATATTTTCATACAAATTTAATTACTTCAGTGTATTTTTGTATATAGTTTTATATAAATTTACGTTATTTTATGTGTATTTTGTATATTTATATTTATACAAATACACATTCTTTTATTGGTATTTTGTTTATTTATTTTGATACGAATTTACTTCATTTTATGTGTATTTTGTATATATATTTTTATAGAAATCTACGTTATTTTATGTGTATTCGTATATATTTTGAAACAAATTTACATTGTTTTATATGTATTTTGCATATCTATTTCAATACAAATTTACCTTATTGTATGTGTTTTTTGTATATTTATTTTAATACAAATTTAGTTTTTTGATGTGTATTTTGGTATATATATTTTTATAAATAAAAAAATGCGTTATTTTATGGGTATTTTGCTTCTTTATTTTCATACAAATTTACATTATTTTATTAATATTCTGTGTATTTATTTTTGATACGATTTTACATTATTCTATTTGTGTTTTGTACATATTTTTTTTATACAAATTTACGTTTTTTTATAAAATTATTGATACCAAAATACACATAAAATATTTCAATTTGTAATAAAATAAATATACAAAATGCACATACAATAAGGTAAATTTGTATTGAAATAGATATGCAAAATACATATAAAATAATGTAAATTTGTTTCAAAATATATATACGAATACACATAAAATAACGTAGATTTCTATAAAAATACATATACAAAATACATATAAAACTAAGTAAATACGTATAAAAAAATGTATTCAAAATACACAAAAAATAATGTAAATTCGTATAAATGTAAATAAACAATATACCAATAAAAGAATGTGTATTTGTATAAATATAAATATTCAAAATGCACATAAAATAACGTAAATTTATATAAAACTATATACATAAAATAACGCAAATTTCTATAAAAATATATGTACAAAAATGAACATAAAATAAATTTGCATAAAAATATATATACAAAACACACATTAGATAATGTAAATGAGTATAAAAATATGTATAGAAAATACCTATGAAATAATCTAAATTCGTATCGAATTAAATTAAGAAAATACCAATAAAATAATATAATTTTGGATGAAAATATATATACAAAATACACATAAAATAACCTAAATACAAATACAAATATACACATAAAATATTGTATTTTGTATATACATTTCAATTCAAATTTAGCTTATTTTATCTGTATTTTGTATATCTATTTTCATACGAATTTAATTACTTCTGTGTATTTTTGTATAGTTTTATACATATTTACGTTATTTTATGTGTATTTTGTATAATTATATTTATACAAATACACATTCTTTTATTGGTATTTTGTTTATTTATTTTGATACGAATTTACATTATTTTATGTGTATTTTGTATACATTTTCTTATACGTATTTACTTCATTTTATGTGTATTTTGTATATATTTATACAAATCTACGTTATTTTATGTGTATTCGTATATATATTTTGAAACAAATTTACATTGTTTTATATGTATTTTGCATATCTATTTCAAGACAGATTTACCTTATAGTATGTGTATTTTGTATATTTATTTTAATACAAATTAATTTTTTCATGTATATTTTGGTATATATATTTTTATAAAAAAATGCGTTATTTAATGGGTATTTTGCATCCTTATTTTCATACAAATTTACATTGTTTTATTAATATTCTGTGTATTTATTTTGATACGATTTTACATTATTCTATTTGTGTTTTGTATATATATTTTTTTTATACATATTTACATTATTTAATGTGTATTTTGTATATTTTAAAACAAATTTACGTTATTTTATGCGCATATGTTAAAATATTTTGAAACAAATTTATATTATTTTATGTATTTTGTATATATATTTCAATACAAATTTAGTTTATTTTATGTATATTTTGTATATCTATTTTCATTCGTATCAAAATAAATAAACAAAATAGCAATCAAATAATGTAAATTTGTATGAGAAAACATATACAAATACACATAAATTAAAGCAAATTTCTAAAAAAATATATGTACAAAAATGCACATAAAATAAAGTAAATTTGCATAAAAATATATATACAAAACACACATTAAATAAAGTAAATGCGTACATAAAATAACCTAAATTTGTATAAAACTATATACAAAAATACACAAAAATATTTAAAATTTGTATGAAAAGAAATATACAAAATACACATAAAATTAGGTAAATTTGTATTGAAATACATATACAAAATACACATAGAATAATGTAAATTTGAATGAAAATATATAAACAAATATACTTAAAATAACGTAAATTTGTATAAAATATATATGCAAGATACACATTAAATAATGTAAATGTGTATAAAAAATATTTACAAAAAAGAAATAGAATAATGTAAAATCCTGTCAATATAAATACACAGAATATCAATAAAATAATGTAAATTTGTAGGAAAAGAAAGATGCAAAATTCCCATAAACTAGCGCATTTTTTTTTAACTATATATACCAAAATACACATAAAATATTTAAATTTGTATTGAAATAAATATACAAAATGCATATACAGTAAGGTAAATATGTATTGAAAGAGATATTCAAAAATACATATAAAACAAAGTAAATTTGTTTCAAAATATATATACGAATACACGTAAAATAAAATATATTTATATATAAATATATACAAAATACACATGAAATTATGTAAATACGTATAAAATATATATTCAAAATACATATCTAATTAAATTCGTGTCAAAATAAATAAACAAAATATCATGAAAAGAATGTGTATTTGTATGAAAATAAATAATAGATAATAAATTTGTATGAAATATATATGCAAGATACACATTAAATAATGTAAATATGTATAAAAAAAATATATACAAAAAACAAATAGAATAATGTGAAATCGTATCAAAATAAATACACCGAATATTAATAAAATAATGTAAATTTGTATGAAAATAAAGATGCAAAATTCCCATCAAATAGCGCATTTCTTAAAAAATATATATACCAAAATACACATAAAATATTTAAATTTGTATTGAAGTAAATATACAAAATGCACATACAATAAGGTAAACTTGTATTGAAAGAGATATCCAAAAATACATATAAAACAATGTAAATTTGTTTCAAAATATATACGAATACACATAAAATAACGTAGATTTCTATAAAAATATATATACAAAATACACATAAATTAAGTAAATACGCATAAAAATAGATATACAAAATACACATAGAATAATGTAAAATTGTTTCAAAAAAAATAAACAGAATATAAATAAAATAATGTAAATTTGTATGAAAATAAAAATGCAAAATACCCATAAAATAAAGCATATTTTTATAAAAATACATATACAAAAATACACATAGCATAATTAAATTTGTATTAAAATTAATATACAAAATACATATACAATAAGGTAAATTTGTATTGAAAAAATATGCAAAATACACATAAAACAGTGTAAATTTATTTCAAAATCTATATACGAATACTCATAAATAAACGTAGATTTCTATAGAAATATATATACAAAATACACATCAAATGATGTTAACACGTATAAAAATATATATATAAAATATACATTAAATAATGTAAAATAACGTAGATTTCTATGAAAATAAATATACAAAATACACATAAAATGAAGTAAATACGTATAAAAAAAGGTATACAAAATACACATAAAATAATGTAAACTCGTATCAAAATAAATAAACAAAATACTAATAAAAGAATGTGTATTGTATAAATATAAATATACAAAATACAAATAAAATAACGTAAATTTATGTAAAACTATATGCAAAAATACACAAAAGTAATTAAATTTGTGTGAAAATAGATATACAAAATACATGTGTATTTTGTATATTTATTTTCATACAACTTGAAATTATTTTTGTTTATTTTTTTATATATTTTCAAACAAATTTTCGTTATTTTATGTGTATTTTGAATATTTATTTTTTCTACAAATATACTTTCTTTTATCTGAATTTTGCTTATTGAATTTGAAACGAATTTAAGTTATTTTGTATATCTATTTTCATACATATTAAAATACTTCTGTGTATTTTTGTATATAGTTTTATATAAATTTACGTTATTTTATGTGTATTTTGTATATTTATATTTATACAAATACACATTCTTTTATTGGTATTTTGTATATTTATTTTGATACGAATTTACATTATTTTATGTGTATTTTGTATACATTTTTTTATACGTATTTACTTCATTTTATGTGTATTTTGTATAAATATTTTTATAGAAATCTACGTTATTTTATGTGTATTCGTATATATATTTTGAAACAAATTTACATTCTTTTATATCTATTTTGCATATCTATTTCAATACAAATTTACCTTATTGTATGTGTTTTTTATATATTTATTTTAATTCAAATTTCATTTTTTGATGTGTATTTTGGTATATATATTTTTATAAATAAAAAAAATGCGTTATTTTATGGGTATTTTGCCTTTTTATTTTCATACAAATTTACCTTATTTTATTAATATTCTGTGTATTTATTTTGATACGATTTTACATTATTCTATTTGTGTTTTGTATATATTTTTTTATACAAATTTACGTTATTTTAAGTGTATTTGTCTATGTCTTTTCACTCAAATTTACATTATTTTATGTGTATTTTGAATATGTATTTCAATACAAATCTACCTAATTTTATGTGTATTTTGTATATTTATTTTTATACAAATTTAAAATATTTTTGTGTATTTTTGTATATAGTTTGATACAAATTTAGGTTATTTTATGTGTATTTTGTATATCTATTTTCATACAAATACACATTCTTTTATTGATATTTTGTTTATTTATTTTGACGCGAATTTACAGTATTTAATGTGTATTTTGTATATATATTTTTATACGTATTTACATAATTTCATGTGTATTTTGTATATATATTCCTATAGAAATCAACAATATTTTATGTGTATTCGTATATATATTTTGAAACAAATTTACACTGTTTTATGTGTATTTTGCGTTTTTTTTTTCAATACAAACTTACCTTATTGTATGTGCATTTTGTATATTAATTTTAACACATATTTAAATATTTTATGTGTATTTTTGTATATATATTTAAAAAAAATGCTTTATTTTATGGGTATTTTGCATCTTTATTTTCATACAAATTTAAATTATTTTATTGATATTCTGTGTACTTATTTTGATATGATTTTACATTATTCTATGTATAACAAAAATAAATACAGAATACACAAAAAAAGATATGCAAAATACATATAAACAATGTAAATTTGTTTCAGAATATATATACGAATACACATGAAATAAGGTAGATTTCTATAAAAATATATATACAAAATACACATAAAATTAAGTAAAACGTATAAAAAATGTATACAAAATACACATAAAATAATGTAAATTAGTATCAAAATAAATAAACAAAATACCAATAAAAGAATGTGTATTTGTATAAATATATATATACAAAATACACATTAAATAATATAAATTTGTTTAAAACTATACAAATTACACATGAAATGATGTAAATACGTATAAAAATATATATACAAAATACACAATAAATAATGTAAATTATCTTAATAATAAATAAACAAAATATCAATAAAAGAATGTGTATTTGTATGAAAATAGATATACAAAATACACATAAAATAACCTAAATTTGTATCAAACTATATACAAAAATACACAAAATTTTTTTTAAAAATTGTATGAAAATAAATATACAAAATACACATAAAATTAGGTAAATTTGTATTGAAATATATACACAAAATACACATAAAATAATGTAAATTTGAATGAAAATACATAAACAAATACACTTAAAATAACGTAAATTTATATAAAAATATATACAAAATACACATAGAATAAGTAATTAAATTTGTATGAAAATATATACAAAATACACCCGAAATAAGTTAAATTTGAATTGAAATATATATACAAAATACATGAAATAAAGTAAATTTGTATCAAAATATTTATAGAAATACACATATAATAACGTAAATTTGTATGAAAATATATAAACAAAATACACATTAAATAATGTAAATACGTATAAAAAATATGTACAAAATACACATATAATCATGTAATTCGTATCAAAATAAATAAACAAAATACCAATAAAATAATATAAATTTGTATGAGTAAACGTGTATGCGTATTTTTCAATACAAATTTACCTTATTATATACGCATTTTGTATATTAATTTTAATATATGTGTATTTGAATATATATTTTGATACAAATTTACATTATTTTATGTATTTTCTATATTTATTTCAATTAAAATTTAGCTTATTTTATGTGTCTTTTGTATATCTATTTTCATACAAATTTAATTATTTTTGTTTATTTTTGTATATAGTTTTATACAATTTTACGTTATTTTATGTGTATTTTGTATATTTATATTTATACAAGTAAACATTCCTTTATTGGCATTTAGTTTATTTATTTTGATACGAGTTTACATTATTTTATGTGTATTTTGTATACATTTTCTTATACGTATTTACTTTATTTTATGTGTATTTTGTATATATATTTTTATAGAAATCTACGTTATTTTATGTGTATTCGTATATATATTTTGAAACAAATTTACATTGTTTTATGTGTATTTTGCATATCTATTTCAATACAAATTTACCTTATTGTATGTGCATTTTGTATATTTTTTGTAATAAAAATTTAAATATTTTATGTGTATTTTGGTATATATATTTTCATAAAAAAATGCGTTGTTTTATTGGTATTTTGCATCTTTATTTTCATACAAATTTACATTATTTTATTAATATTCTGTGTATTTATCTTGATACTATTTTACATTATTCTATTTGTGTTTTGTATATATTTTTTTTATACATATTTACATTATTTAATGTATATTTTCTATATATATTTCATACAAATTTACGTTATTTTAAGTGTATTTGTTTATATATTTTCATTCAAATTTACATTATTTTATGTGTATTTTGTATATGTATTTCAATAGAAATTTAAATAGTTTATGTGTATTTTGTATATATATTTTTGTACAAATTTAAATTATTTTTGTGTATTTTTTTAATAGAGTTTTATACAAATTTACAATATTTTATGTGTATTTTGTATATCTATTTTCATACAAGTACACATTCTTTTATTGATATTTTGTTTATTTTTTTGATGCGAATTTACATTATTTAATGTGTATTGTGTATATATATTTTTATACGTATTTACGTCATTTCATGTGTATTTTTTATATATATTTCTATAGAAATATACGTTATTTTATGTGTATTCGTATATATATTTTGAAAAAAATATACATTGTTTTATGTGCATTTTGTATATTTTTTCAATACAAATTTCCCATATTGTACGTGCATTTTGAATATTAATTTTAATACAAATTTAATTATTCTATGTGTATTCTTGTATATGTATTTTTAAAAAAATATGCTTTATTTTATGGGTATTTTGCATCTTTATTTTCATACAAAATTACATTATTTTATTGATATTCTGTGTATTTATTTTGATACGATTTTACATTATTCTATGTATATTTTGTATATCTATTTTATACAAATGTACGTTATTTTATGTGAATTTGTTTTCATTTCATACAAATTTACATTATTTTATGTGTATTTTGTACATGTATTTAAATACAAATTTAACTAATTATATGTGTATTTTGTATATCTATTTTCATACAAATTGAAATTTATTTTTTTGTTTTTTTGTATATATTTTTATTCAAATTTTTGTAATTTTATGTGTATTTTGTATATTTATTTTTCTACAAATATACGTTCTTTTATCGGAATTTTGTTTATTTACTTTGAAACGAATTTTCATTTTTTTAGGTGTATTTGATATATATATTTTTATACTTATTTACATAATTTTACATGTATTTTGAATATATATTTTCATAGAAATTTACTCTATATGTATATACAAAAAAAAAAATTTAAATTTGAATGAAAATAAATATACAAAATACACATAAAATTAGGTAAATTTGTATTGAAGTACATACAAAATACACTTTAAATAATGTTATTTTTAATGAAATTATATAAAAAAATACACTTAAAATGACGTTAATTTGTCTAAAATATATATAAAAAGTACACAATAAATAATGAAAATATGTATAAAAAAATATATACAAAACACAAATAGTATAATATAAAATCGTATCAAAATATATACACAGAATATTAATAAAATAATGTACATTTGTATGAAAACTAAGATGCAAAATACCTATAAAATAACGCATTTTTTATAAAATTATATATACCAAAATACACATAAAATATTTGAATTTGTATTAAAATAAATATACAAAATGCACATACAATAAGGTAAATTTGTATTGAAATAGATATGCAAAAAACATATAAAACAATGTAAATTTGTTTCAAAATATATATACGAATACACATAAAATAACGTAGATTTCTATAAATATATATATACTAAATACAAATAAAATTAAGTAAATACGAATCAAAAAATGTATACAAAATACACATAAAATAATGTAAATTCGTATAAATATAAATAAACAAAATACCAATAAGAGAATGTGTATTTGTATAAATATAAATATACAAAATGCACATAAAATAACGTAAATTTGTATAAAACTATATACAAAAATACACAGAAGTAATTAAATTTGCATGAAAATAGATATACAAAATACACACAAAATAAGCTAAATTTGAATTGAAATATATATACAAAATACATAAAATAAAGTAAATTCGTTTCAAAATATTTTTAACTAATACACATATAATAACGTAAATTTGTAAAAAAAATATATAAACAAAATACACATTAAGTAATGTAAATACGTATAAAAAAATATTTACAAAATACTCCAATAATCAAGTCATTCGTATCAAAATAAATAAACAAAAAACTAATTAAATAATGTAAATTTGTATGAGAAAACATATACAAAATACACATAAAATAACGTTTTAAGTTTCTATAAAAATATATGTACAAAAATGCACATAAAATTAGTTTGCATAAAAAAATATATACAAAACACACATTAGATAATGTAAATGAAATAATCTAAATTCGTATCGAGTTAAATTAAGAAAATAACAATAAAATAATGTAATTTTGGATGAAAATATATAGAAAGCACACATAAAATAACCTAAATGCAAATACAAATATACACATTAAATAATTTAAAATTGAATGAAATAAATATACAAAATAAACATAAAATAAGGTAAATTTGTAATAAAATATATGTAAGAATACACATAAAATAATATAAATTTGAATGAAAATATATATACAAATACACATAAAATAACATGAATTTGTATAAAATGTTTCAAAATATATACGAATACACGCAATAAAATAACGTAAATTTTTATGAAAATGTATATATAAAATACACATAAAATAGTTTAAATACGTAGAAAAATATATACAAAATACACATAAAATAATGTAAATTGTAAAAATTAAATACACAAAATTCCAATAAAAGAATGTATATTTGTAGGAAAATATATATACAAAAACAAATAAATAACTAGAATTTGTATAAAATATATACAAAATACACAACAATAATTTAAATTTGTTTGAAAATAGATATGCAAAATACACATAAAGTTAGGCAAATTTGTATTGAAATACATATACAAAACTCACATAAAATAATGTAAATTTGTATGAAAATATATAAACAAATACATATAAAATCACGTAAATTTGGATAATATTTATATACAAAATATACATTAAATATTTTAAATATGTAAAAATATATTATATTATATATATTTTATTGATATTTGCGTTATTTATGTGTATTTTGTATATGTTTGTCATAGAAATTTACATTATTTTATTGGTATTTTGTCTATTTATTTTGATACGAATTACATGATTATTTGTGTATTTTTACATTTTTATACGTATTTACATTATTTAATGTGTATTTTGTTTATATATTTTATACAAATTACGTTATTATATGTGTATTTGTATAGGTATTTTGATACAAATTTACATTATTTTATATATTTTGTATATATATTTCAATTCAAATTTAGCTTATTTTATGTGTATTTTGTATATCTATTTATTTTAATACAAAATCAAATATTTTATGTTTTTTCGTATATATAATTTTATAAAAAATGCGTTATTTTATGGGTATTTTGCATCTTAATTTTCATACAAATTTACATTATTTTATTAATATTTTCTGTATTTATTTTGATACGATTTTACATTATTTTATTTGTGTTTTGTATATATATTTTTTATACATATTTACATTATTCAATGTTTTTTTTTTTTTGTATATATATTTGATACAAATTTACGTTATTTTAAGTCTATATGTTTATATATTTTCATTCAAATTTACATTATTTTATGTGTATTTTGTATATGTATTTCAATACAAATTTACCTATTTTTATATGTTTTTTGTATATTTATTTTCATACAAGTTGAAACTATTTTTGTGTATTTTTGTATATAGTTTTATACAAATTTAGGTTATTTTATGTGTATTTTGTATATCTATTTTCATACAAAATACACATTCTTTTCATGATATTTTGTTTATTTATTTTGACACGAATTAACATTATTTAATGTGTATTTTGTATATATATTTTTATACGTATTTACATTATTTCAAATGTATTTTGTATATATATTTCTATAGAAATCTGCGTTATTTTATGTGTATTCGAATATATATTTTGAAACAAATTTACATTGTTTTATGTGTATTTTGCATATTTTTTCAATACAAATTTACCTTATTGTATGTGCATTTTGTATATTAATTTTAATACAAATTTGATTAATCTATATGTATTTTTGTATATGTATTTTAATAAAAAATGCTTTATTTTATGGGTATTTTGCATCTTTATTTTCATACAAATTTACGTTATTTTATTGATATTCTGCTCATTCATTTTGATACGATTTGACATTATTCTATGTGTATTTTGTATATATTTTTCAAACAAATTTACGTTATTTTATGTGTATTTGTTTATATATTCTGACACAAATTTACAATATTTTATGGGTATTTTGTATATATATTTCAAAAGAAATTTACCTAGTTTTATGTGTATTTTGAATATCTATTTTCATACAAACTCAAATTATTTTTATGTATTTTTGGATATATTTCAATACAAATTTTAGTTATGTTATGTGTATTTTGTAAATCTATTTTCATTCAAATATATATTATTTTATTGGTATTTTGTTGATTTATATTGATACGAATTTACATTATTTTATATGTACTTTTTATATATATTCTGATACGCATTTACATTATTTAATATTTATTTTGAATATATAATTTTATACAAATTCATGGTATTTTATGTGTATTTGTATATATATTTTCATATAAATTTACATTATTTTATGTGTATTTTGTACATATATTTCATTACAAATTTACCTTATTTTATGTTTATTTTGTATGTGTATTTTGTACATTTATATTTATACAAATACACATTTTTTTTATTGATATTTTGTTTATTTATTTTGTTTCGAATTTATATTATTTTTTGTGTATTTTGTTTACATTTTTTTATACGTATTTACCTAATTTTATGTGTATTTTGTATATATATTTTTACAGAAATCTACGTTATTTTATGTGTATTCGTATATATATTTTGAAACAAATTTACTTTGTTTTATATGTATTTTTGCATATCTCTTTCAATAGAAGTTTACCTTATTGTATGTGCATTTTGTATATTTATTTCAATACAAATTTAAATATTTTATGTGTATTTTGGTATATATATTTTTATAAGAAATGCGCTATTTGATGGGAATTTTCCATCTTTATTTTCATACAAATTTACATTATTTTATTAATATTCGGTGTATTTATTTTGATACGATCTTACATTATTCTATTTGTTTTTTGTATATATTTTTTTTATACATATTTACATTATTTAATGTATATCTTGCATATATATTTCATACAAATTTATTATCTATTATCTATTTTCATACAAATACACATTCTTTTCATGATATTTTGTTTATTTATTTTGACACGAATTTACATTACTTAATTTGTATTTTATATATATATTTTTATACGTATTTACATAATTTCATGTGTTTTTTGTATATATATTTCTATAGAAATCTACGTTATTTTATGTGTATTCGTATATATATTTTGAAACAAATTTACAATGTTTTATTTGTATTTTGCGGTTTTTTTCAATACAAATTTACCTTATTGTATGTGTGCATTTTGTATATTAATTTTAATACAAATTTAATTATTCTATGTGTATTTTTGTATATGTATTTAAAAAAAAATGCTTTATCTTATGGGTATTTTGCATCTTTGTTTTCATACAAATTTAAATTATTTTATTGATATTCTGTGTACTTATTTTGATACGATTTTACATTATTCTATGTATAACAAAAATAAATACAGAATACACAAAAATAGATATGCAAAATACATATAAACATTGTAAATTTCTTTCAAAATATATATATACGAATATATACGAATACACATGACATGGGTATTTTGAATCTTAATTTTCATACAAATTTATATTATTTTATTAATATTTTCTGTATTTATTTTGATACGATTTTACATTATTTTATTTGTGTTTTGTATATATTTTTTTATACATATTTACATTATTTAATGTGTTTTTTGTATATATATTTGATACAAATTTACGTTATTTTAAGTCTATATGTTTATATATTTTCATTCAAATTTACATTATTTTATGTGTATTTTGTATATGTATTTCAATACAAATTTACCTAATTTTATGTTTTTTGTATATTTATTTTCATACAAGTTTAAATTATTTTTTCTATTTTTGTATATAGTTTTATACAAATTTAGGTTATTTTATGTTTTTTTTGTATATCTATTTTCATACAAATACACATTCTTTTCATGATATTTTGTTTATTTATTTTGACACGAATTAACATTATTTAATGTGTATTTTGTATATATATTTTTATACGTATTTACATTATTTCAAGTGTATTTTGTATATATATTTCTATAGAAATCTACGTTATTTTATGTGTATTCGTATATATATTTTGAAACAAATTTACATTGTTTTATGTGTATTTTGCATATTTTTTCAATACAAATTTACATTATTGTATGTGCATTTTGTATATTAATTTTAATACAAATTTGATTAATCTATGTGTTTTTTTGTGTATGTATTTTTATAAAAATATGCTTTATTTTATGGGTATTTTGCATCTTTATTTTCATACAAATTTACATTATTTTATTGATATTCTGTGTATTTATTTGGTATGATTTTACATTATTCTATGTGTACTTTGTATATATATTTTATATAAAATGTATTTGTTTTCATTTCATACAAATCTACATTATTTTATGTGTTTTTTGTACATGCATTTAAATACAAATTTAACTAGTTATATGTGTATTTTGTATATCTATTTTGTATGTATATTTTCATAGAAATTTTCTCTATTTTATGAGTATTCGTATATATATTTTGATACAAATTTACATTATTGATGTGTATTTTGCATATCTATTTCAATACAAATTTTCTTTATTGTACGTGCATTTTGTATATTTATTTTAATACAAATATAATTATTTTATATGTATTTTTGTATATATATTTTTATGCAAATATGCGTTATTATATGGATATTTTGCAGCTTTATTTTCATACAAATTTACATTATTTTATTGATATTCTCTTTATTTATTTTGATACGATTTAACATTATTCTATGTGTATTTTGTATATATTTTTATACATATGTACATTATTTAAGGTTTATTTTGTATATATATTTTATCCAAATTTACATTATTTTATGTGTATTTGTTTATATATTTTTATACAAATTTACATTATTTTATGTGCATTTTGTATATACATTTTCATAAAAAAATTACGTTATTTTATTGTGTGTATTCGTATATATTTTGATACAAATTTTATACAAATTCATGTTATTTAATGTGTATTTGTTTATATATTTTCATACAAATTTATATTATTTTATGTGTATTTTTTCATATATTTCATTACATATTTACCTTATTTTATGTTTATTTTGTATATTTATTTCATTCAATTTTAAATTATTTTGTGTATATTTGTATTTGTATTTAGGTTATTTTATGTGTATTTTGTATATATATTTTCATCCAAAATTACATTATTATATTGGTATTTTCTTCATTTAATTCGATACGAATTTAGATTATTTCATAGGTATTTTGTATACATATTTTTATACTTATTTACATTATCTAATGTGTGTTTTGTATATATATTTTTATGCAAATTTATTTTATGTTCATTTTTGTACATATATTTTTATAGAAATTTGCGTAATTTTATGTATATAGTTTTATATAAATTAACGTTATTTTATGTGCATTTTGTATATTTATATTTATACAAATACACATTCTTTTATTGGTATTTTGTTTATTTATTTTGTTTCGAGTTTACATTATTTTATGTGTATTTTGTTTACATTTTTTTATACGTATTTACTTAATTTTATGTGTATTTTGTAAATATATTTTTATAGAAATCTACGTTATTTCATGTGTATTCGTATATATATTTTGAAACAAATTTACATTGTTTTATATGTATTTTTGCATATCTCTTTCAATAGAAGTTTACCTTATTGTATGTGCATTTTGTATATTTATATCAATACAAATTTAAATATTTTATGTGTATTTTGGTTTATATTTTTTTATAAGAAATGCTCTATTTGATGGGAATTTTGCATCTTTATTTTCATACAAATTTACATTATTTTATTAATATTCGGTGTATTTATTTTGATACGATTTTACATTATTCTATTTGTTTTTTGTATATATTTTTTTTTATACATATTTACATTATTTAAATGTATCTTGCATATATATTACATACAAATTTATTATCTATTATTTATTTTCATACAAATACACATTCTTTTCATGATATTTTGTTTATTTATTTTGTCACGAATTTACAATATTTTATGGGTATTTTGTATATATATTTCAAAAGAAATTTACCTAGTTTTATATGTATTTTGAATATCTATTTTCATACAAACTCAAATTATTTTTATGTATTTTTTGACATATTTCAATACAAATTTTAGTTATGTTATGTGTATTTTGTAAATCTATTTTCATTCAAATATATATTATTTTATTGGTATTTTGTTGATTTATATTGATACGAATTTATATTATTTTATATGTACTTTGAATATATATTTTTATACGCATTTACATTATTTAATATTTATTTTTAATATATAATTTTATACAAATTCATGGTATTTTATGTGTATTTGTATATATATTTTCATATAAATTTACATTATTTTATGTGTATTTTGTACATATATTTCATTAAAAATTTACCTTATTTTATGTTTATTTTGTATGTGTATTGTGTACATTTATATTTATACAAATACACATTCTTTTAATGGTATTTTGTTTATTTATTTTGTTTCGAATTTACATTATTTTATGTGTATTTTGTTTACATTTTTTTTACGTATTTACTTAATTTTATGTGTATTTTGTATATATATTTTTATAGAAATCTACGTTATTTTATGTGTATTCGTATATATATTTTGAAACAAATTTACATTGTTTTATATGTATTTTTGCATATCTCTTTCAATAGAAGTTTACCTTATTGTATGTGCATTTTGAATATTTATTTCAATACAAATTTAAATATTTTATGTGTATACATGTACAAAAAATACATAAAATAATGTAGATTTGTATGAAATGAAAACAAATACATTTTATATAAAATATATATACAAAATACACATAGAATAATGTAAAATCATATTAAAATAAATACACAGAATATCAATAAATTAATGTAAATTTGTATGAAAATAAAGATGCAAAATACCCATAAAATAAAGCATATTTTTATAAAAATACATATACAAAAATACACATAGATTAATCAAATTTGTATTAAAATTAATATAATTAATAAGGTAAATTTGTATTGATAAAATATGCAAAATACACATAAAACAATGTAAATTTGTTTCAAAATATATATACGAATACACATAAAATAACGCAGATTTCTATAGAAATATATATACAAAATACACTTGAAATAATGTAAATACGTATAAAAATATATATACAAAATACACATTAAATAATGTTAATTCGTGTCAAAATAAATAAACAAAATATCATGAAAAGAATGTGTATTTGTATGAAAATAGATATACAAAATACACATAAAATAACCTAAATTTGTAAAAAACTATAAACAAAAATACACAAAAATAATTTAAACTTCTATGAAAATAAATATACAAAAAACATATAAAATTAGGTAAATTTGTATTGAAATACATATACAAAATACACATAAAATAATGTAAATTTGAATAAAAATATATAAACATATAGACTTAAAATAACGTAAATTTGTATCAAATATATATACAAAAAACACATTAAATAATGTAAATATGTATAAAAAAATATATACAAAACACAAATAAAATAATGTAAAATCGTATCAAAATAAATACAGAAAATATTAATAAAATAATGTAAATTTGTATGAAAATTAAGATGCAAAATACCCATAAAATAACGCATTTTTTATAAAAATATATACGAAAAAACATAGAATATTTGATTTTGTATTAAAATAAATAGATATACAAAATACACATAAAATAAGCTAAATTAAATGAAAAATATATACAAAATACACATAGAATAATGTAAAATCGTATCAAAATAAATACACAGAATATCAATAAAATAATGTAATTTTGTATGAAAATAAAGATGCAAAATACCCATAAAATAAAGCATATTTTTTTAAAAATACATATACAAAAATACACATAGAATAATTAAATTTGTGTTAAAATTAATATACAAAATGCACGTACAATAAGGTAAATTTGTATTGAAAAAATATACAAAATGCACTTTAAAGCGTAAATTTGTTTAAAAATCTATATACGAATACACATAAAATAACGTAGATTTCTATAGAAATATATATACAAAATACACATGAAATGATGTAAATACGTATAAAAATATATATATATATATACAAAATACACATTAAATCATTTAAATTCTCGTCAAAATAAATAAACAAAATATCAATAAAAGAATGTGTATTTGTATGAAAATAGATATACAAAATACTCATAAAATAACCTAAGTTTGTATAATACTATATACAAAAATACACAAAAATAATTTAAATTTGTATGAAAATAAATATACAAATTACACATAAAATTAGGTAAATTTGTATTGAAATACATATACAAAATACACATAAAATAATGGAAATTTGAATTAAAATATATAAACATAAACACTTAAAATAACGTAAATTTGTATCAAATATATATACAAAATACTAATTAAATAATGTAAATATGTATAAAAAAATTTATACAAAACACAAATAGAATAATGTAAAATCGTATCAAAATAAATACACAGAATATTAATTAAATAATGTAAATTTGTATGAAAATAAAGATGCAAAATAGACATAAAATAACGCATTTTTTATAAAAATATATATACCAAAATACACATAAAATATTAAAATTTGTATTAAAATAAATATAAAAAATGCACATACTGTAAGGTAAATTTGTATTGAAATAGATATGCAAAATATATATAAAACAATGTAAATTTGTTTCAAAATATATATAGAAATACACATAAAATAACGTTGATTTCTATAAAAATATATACAAAATACATTGAAATAGATATGCAAAATACATATAAAACAATGTAAATTTGTTTCAAAATATATATACGAATACACATAAAATAACGTTGATTTCTATAAAAATATATACAAAATACACATAAAATGAAGTAAATACGTATAAAAAAATGAATACAAAATACACATAAAAATCGTATCAAAATAAATAAACAAAATACCAGTAAAAGAATGTGTATTTGTATAAATATAAATATACAAAATACACATAAAATATCGTAAATTTGTATAAAACTATATACAAAAATACACAGAACAAATACACATTCTTTTATTGGTATTTTGTTTATTTATTTTGTTTCGAATTTATATTATTTTATGTGTATTTTGTTTACATTTTTTATACGTATTTACCTAATTTTATGTGTATTTTGTATATATATTTTTATAGAAATCTACGTTATTTTATGTCTATTCGTATATATATTTTGAAACAAATTTACAATTTTTTATATGTATTTTTGCATATCTCTTTCAACAGAAGTTTACCTTATTGTATGTGCATTTTGTATATTTATTTCAATACAAATTTAAATATTTTATGTGTATTTTGTTATATATATTTTTATAAGAAATGCGCTATTTGATGGGAATTTTGCATCTTTATTTTCATACAAATTTACATTATTTTATTAATATTCGGTGTATTTATTTTGATACGATTTTACATTATTCTATTTGTTTTTTGTATTAATTTTTTTTATACATATTTACATTATTTAATGTGTATCTTGCATATATATTACATACAAATTTATTATCTATTATTTATTTTCATACAAATACACATTCTTTTCATGATATTTTGTTTATTTATTTTGTCACGAATTTACATTACTTAATATATATATATATATATATATATATATATATATATATATATATATAGATATATATATATATATATATATATATATATATATATATATATATATATATATATATATATATATATATATATATATATATATATATATATATATATATATATTTTTATACGTATTTACATAATTTCATGTGTATTTTGTATATATATATTTCTATAGAATCCTACGTTATTTTATGTGTATTCGTATATATATTTTGAAACAAATTTACTCTGTTTTATTTGTATTTTGCGTTTTTTTTTTTCAATACAAATTTACCTTTTTGTATGTGTACATTTTGTATATTAATTTTAATACAAATTTAATTATTCTATGTGTATTTTTGTATATGTATTTAAAAAAAAAATGCTTTATCTTATGGGTATTTTGCATCTTTATTTTCATACAAATTTAAATTATTTTATTGATATTCTGTGTACCTATTTTGATACGATTTTACATTATTCTATGTATAACAAAAATAAATACAGAATACACAAAAATAGATATGCAAAATACATATAAACAATGTAAATTTGTTTCAAAATATATATACGAATACACATGAAATAAGGTAGATTTCTATAAAAATATATATACAAAATACACATAAAATTAAGTAAATACGTATAAAAAATGTATACAAAATACACTTAAAATAATGTAAATTAGTATCAAAATAAATAAACAAAATACCAATAAAAGAATGTGTATTTGTATAAATATATATATATATATACAAAATACACATTAAATAATATAAATTTGTTTAAAACTATACAAAATACACATGAAATGATGTAAATACGTATAAAAATATATATACAAAATACACATTAAATAATGTAAATTCGCGTCAAAATAAATAAACAAAATATCAATAAAAGAATGTGTATTTGTATGAAAATAGATATACAAAATACACATAAAATAACCTAAATTTGTATCAAACTATATACAAAAATACACAAAATATTTTAAATTTGTATGAAAATAAATATACAAAATACACATAAAATTAGGTAAATTTGTATTGAAATACATACACAAAATACACATAAAATAATGTAAATTTGAATGAAAATACATAAACAAATACACTTAAAATAACGTAAATTTGTATAAAAAAATATGTACAAAACACAAATAGAATAATGTAAAATCGTATCAAAATAAATACAGAGAATATTAATAAAATAATGTAAATTTGTATGAAAATAAAGAAGCAAAATACCCATAAAATAACGCATTTTTTATTTATAAAAATATATATACCAAAATACACATCAAAAAATTAAATTTGTATTAAAATAAATATACAAAAAACACATACAATAAGGTAAATTTGTATTGAAATAGATATGCAAAATACATATAAAACAATGTAAATTTGTTTCAAAAATTATATACTAATACATAAAATAACGTAGATTTCTATAAAAATATATATACAAAATACACATAAAATGAAGTAAATACGTACAAAAAAATGTATACAAAAAACACATAAAATAATGTAAATTCGTATCAAAATAAATAAACAAAATACCAATAAAAGAATGTGTATTTGTATAAATATAAATATACAAAATACACATAAAACAGTATAAATTTATATAAAAGTATATACAAAAATACACAGAAGTAATTAAATTTGTATGAAAATATATACAAAATACACACAAAATAAGCTAAATTTGAATTGAAATATATATACAAAATACATGAAATAAAGTAAATTTGTATCAAAATTTTTATACAAATATAATAACGTAAATTTGTATGAAAATATATAAACAAAATACACATTAAATAATGTAAATACGTATAAAAAAATATGAACAAAATACACATATAATCATGTAATTCGTATCAAAATAAATAAACAAAATACCAATAAGATAATATAAATTTGTATGAGTTAACGTGTATGTTGCATATTTTTTCAATACAAATTTACCTTATTATATACGCATTTTGTATATTAATTTTAATACAAATTTAATTATTCGATGTGTATTTTTGTATCTGTATTTTTATAAACATATCCTTTATTTTTTCGGTATTTTGCATCTTTATTTTCATACAAATTTACATTATTTTATTGATATTCTGCTCATTCATTTTGATACGAATTGACATTATTCTATGTGTATTTTGTATATATTTTTCATACAAATTTACGTTATTTTATGTGTATTTGTTTATATATTTTGACACAAATTTACAATATTTTATGGGTATTTTGTATATACATTTCAAAAGAAATTTGCCTAGTTTTATGTGTATTTTGTATATATATTTTCATACAAACTCAAATTATTTCTATGTATTTTTGTATATATTTTAATACAAATTTTAGTTATGTTATGTGTATTTTGTAAATTTATTTTCATTCAAATATATATTATTTTATTGGTGTTTTGTTGATTTATATTGATACGAATTTACATTATTTTATATGTACTTTGTATATATATTTTTATACGCTTTTACATTATTTAATATTTATTTTGAATATATATTTTTATACAAATTCATGGTATTTTATGTGTATTTGTATATATTTTTTTTATATAAATTTACATTATTTTATGTGTATTTTGTACATATATTTTTTTACAAATCTACCTTATTTTATGTTTATTTTGTATGTGTATATTGTATATTTATATTTATCCAAATACACATTCTTTTATTGGTATTTTGTTTATTTATTTTAACTCGAATTTACATTATTTTATGTGTATTTTGTATACATTTTTCTATACGTATTTACTTAATTTTTTATATGTATTTTGTATATATATTTTTATAGAAATCTACGTTTTTTTATTTGTAATCGTATATATATTTTGAAACAAATTTACATTGTTTTATATGTATTTTTGCATATCTCTTTCAATACAAATTTACCTTATTGTATGTGCATTTTGTATATTTATTTCAATGCAAATATAAATATTTTATGTGTATTTTGGTATATATTTTTATAAGATTACGAAAATTTGAATAAAATATATACAAAAAACAAAAATAAATTTCAATTTGTATGAAAATAGATATACAAAATACACATATAATTAGTTAAATTTGTATTTAAATACATGTACAAAATACACATAAAATAATGTAAATTTGTATGAAATGAAAACAAATTCACATAAAATTCGCGTCAAAATAAATAAACAAAATATCAATAAAAGAATGTGTATTTGTATGAAAATAGATATACAAAATTCTTATAAAATAACCTAAATTTGTATCAAACTATATACAAAAATACTCAAAAATATTTAAAATTTGTATGAAAATAAATATACAAAATACACTTAAAATTTGGAAAATTTGTATTGAAATAAATACACAAAATACACATAAAATATTGTAAATTTGAATGAAAATACATAAACAAATACTCTTAAAATAACGTAAATTTGTATAAAAAAATATGTACAAACCACAAATAGAATAAAGTAAAATCGTATCAAAATAAATACACAGAATATTAATAAAATAATGTAAATTTGTATGAAAATAAAGAAGCAAAATACCCATAAAATAACGCATTTATAAAAATAAATATACCAAAATACACATCAAAAAATTAATTTTATATTAAAATAAATATACAAAAAACACATACAATAAGGTAAATTTGTATTGAAATAGATATGCAAAATACATATAAAACAATGTAAATTTGTTTCAAAATATATATACGAATACACATAAAATAACGTAGATTTCTATAAAAATATATATACAAAATACACATAAAATGAAGTAAATACGTATAAAAAAATGTAAACAAAAAACACATAAAATAATGTAAATTCGTATCAAAATAAATAAACAAAATACCAATAAAAGAATGTGTATTTGTATAAATATAAATATACAAAATACACATAAAATAACGTAAATTTATATAAAACTATATACAAAAATACACAGAAGTAATTAAATTTGTATGAAAATATATACAAAATACACACAAAATAAGCTAAATTTGAATTGAAATATATATACAAAATACATGAAATAAAGTAAATTTGTATCAAAATATTTATACAAATACACATATAATAACGTAAATTTGTATGAAAATATATAAACAAAATACACATTAAATAATGTAAATACGTATAAAAAAATATGTACAAAATACACATATAATCATGTAATTCGTATCAAAATAAATAAACAAAATAGCAATAAAATAATATAAATTTGTATGAGTAAACGTGTATGTTGCATATTTTTTCAATACAAATTTACCTTATTATATACGCATTTTGTATATTAATTTTAATACAAATTTAATTATTCGATGTGTATTTTTGTATCTGTATTTTATAAACATATGCTTTATTTTTTGGGTATTTTGCATCTTTATTTTCATACAAATTTACATTATTTTATTGATATTCTGCTCATTCATTTTGATACGAATTGACATTATTCTATGTGTATTTTGTATATATTTTTCATACAAATTTACGTTATTTTATGCTTATAAATTTTGACACAAATTTACAATATTTTATGGGTATTTTGTATATACTTTTCAAAAGAAATTTACCTAGTTTTATGTGTATTTTGTATATCTATTTTCATACAAACTCAAATTATTTCTATGTATTTTTGTATATATTTTAATACAAATTTTAGTTATGTTATGTGTATTTTGTAAATTTATTTTCATTCAAATATATATTATTTTATTGGTGTTTTGTTGATTTATATTGATACGAATTTACATTATTTTATATGTACTTTGTATATATATTTTTATACGCTTTTACATTATTTAATATTTATTTTGAATATATATTTTATACAAATTCATGGTATTTTATGTGTATTTGTATATATATTTTATATAAATTTACATTATTTTATGGGTATTTTGTACATATTATTTTTTACAAAAATACCTTATTTTTTGTTTATTTTGTATGTGTATTTTCTATATTTATATTTATCTATTTAGACATTCTTTTATTGGTATTTTGTTTTTGTATGTTAATTCGAATTTACATTATTTTATGTGTATTTTGTATACATTTTTTTATACGTTTTTATTTAATATTATGTGTATTTTGTATATATATTTTATAGAAATCTACGTTTTTATTTGTATTCGTATATATATTTTGAAACAAATTTATATTGTTTTATATGTATTTTGCATATCTCTTTCAATACAAATTTACCTTATTGTATGTGCATTTTGTATATTTATTTCAATGCAAATTTAAATATTTTATGTGTTTTTGGTATATATATATTTTTATAAGATTACGAAAATTTGAATAAAATATATACAAAAAACAAAAAATAAATTTCAATTTGTATGAAAATAAATATACAAAATACACATATAATTAGTTAAATTTGTATTTAAATACATGTACAAAATACATAAAATAATGTAAATTTGTATGAAATGAAAACAAATTCACATAAAATTCGTCAAAATAAATAAACAAAATATCAATAAAAGAATGTGTATTTCTATGAAAATAGATATACAAAATACATATAAAATAACCTAAATTTGTATCAAACTATATACAAAAATAAACAAAATATTTTAAATTTGTATGAAAATAAATATACAAAATACACATAAAATTAGGTAAATTTGTATTGAAATACATACAAAAAATACACATAAAATAATGTAAATTTGAATGAAAATACATAAACAAATACACTTAAAATAACGTAAATTTGTATAAAAAATATGTACAAAACACAAATAGAATAATGTAAAATCGTATCAAAATAAATACACAGAATATTGATAAAATAATGTAAATTTGTATGAAAATAAAGATGCAAAATACCCATAAAATAACGCATTTATAAAATAAATATACCAAAATACACATCAAAAATTAAATTTGTATTAAAATAAATATACAAAAACACATACAATAAGGTAAATTTGTATTGAAATAGATATGCAAAATACATATAAAACAATGTAAATTTGTTTCAAAATATATATACGAATACACATAAAATAACGTAGATTTCTATAAAATATATATACAAAATACACATAAAATGAAGTAAATACGTATAAAAAATGTATAAAAACACATAAAATAATGTAAATTCGTATCAAAATAAATAAACAAAATACCAATAAAAGAATGTGTATTTGTATAAATATAAATATACAAAATACACATAAAATAACGTAAATTTATATAAAACTATATACAAAATACACAGAAGTAATTAAATTTGTATGAAAATATATACAAAATACACACGAAATAAGCTAAATTTGAATTGAAATATATATACAAAATATATGAAATAAAGTAAATTTGTATCAAAATATTTATACAAATACACATATAATAACGTAAATTTGTATGAAAATATATAAACAAAATACACATTAAATAATGTAAATACGTATAAAGAAATATGTACAAAATACACATATAATCAAGTAATTCGTATCAAAATAAATAAACAAAATACCAATAAAATAATATAAATTTGTATGAGTAAACGTGTATGTTGCATATTTTTTCAATACAAATTTACCTTATTATATACGCATTTTGTATATTAATTTTAATTCAAATTTAATTATTCGATGTATATTTTTGTATCAGTATTTTTTTAAACAAATGCTTTATTTTTTGGGTATTTTGCATCTTTATTTTCATACAAATTTACATTATTTTATTGATATTCTGCTCATTCATTTTGATACGAATTGACATTATTCTGTGTATTTTGTATATATTTTTCATACAAATTTACGTTATTTTATGTGTATTTCCTTATATGTTTGACACAAATTTACAATATTTTATGGGTATTTTGTATATACTTTTCAAAAGAAATTTACCTAGTTTTATGTGTATTTTGTATATCTATTTTCATACAAACTCAAATTATTTCTATGTATTTTGTATATATTTTAATACAAATTTTAGTTATGTTATGTGTTTGTATCAAAATACCTATACAAATACATATATAATAACGTAAATTTGTATAAAATATATAAACAAAATACATTAAATAATGTAAATACGTATAAAAATGTAAAAAATACAAATAATCATGTAATTCGTATCAAAATAAATAGACAAAATACCAATAAAATAATGTAAATTTCTATGAGAAAACATATACAAAATACACATAAATAACAAATATCAATAAAATATATATAATATAATATATATTATTTATATATATATAATATATATATATATATATATATATATATATATATATATATATATATATATATATATATATATATATATATATATATATATATATATATATATATATTTTATCCAAATTTACGTGATTTTATATGTATTTGTTTATATATTTTCATACAAATTTACATTATTTTATGTGAGTTTTGTATATGTATCTCAATACAAATTTGCCTAACTTTATGAGTATTTTGCATATCTATTTTCAAACAAATTTAAATTATTTTTGTGTATATTTGTATATATTTTTATACAAATTTTAGTTATTTTATTTGTTTTTTGTATATATATTTTCCTACAAATATACATTCTTTTATTGGAATTTTGTGTATTTAATTTTTTACGAATTTACATTATTTTATATGTATTTTGTATATATATTTTTCTACGTATTTAAACTATTTTATGTGTATTTTATATATACATTTTCATAAAAATTTACGTTATTTTATTGTGTGTATTCGTATATATTTTGAAACATTTTATACAAATTCATGTTATTTTATGTGTATTTGTATATATATTTTCATTCAAATTTATATTATTTTATGTGTATTCTTACATATATTTTATTACAAATTTACCTTATTTTATGTTTATTTTGTATATTTATTTCATTCAGTTTTAAATTATTTAATGTGTATATTTGTATTTGTATTTAGGTTATTTTATGTGTGTTTTCTATATATATTTTCATCCAAAATTACATTATTTTATTGTTATTTTCTTAATTTAACTCGATACGAATTTAGATTATTTCATAGGTATTTTGTATACATTTACATTATCTAATGTGTGTTTTGTATATATTTTTTTATGCAAACTAATTTTATGTGCATTTTTGTACATATATTTTTATAGAAACTTAAAACGTTATTTTATGTGTATTTTGTATATGTTTTCTCATACAAATTTATATTATTTAATTAGTTTTTTGTTTATTTATTTTGATACGAATGACTTGATTATTGGTGTATTTTGTAAATATTTTTTTATACGTATTTACATTACTTAATGTGTATTTTGTTTATATATTTTTTTACAAATTTACGTTATTATATGTGTATTTGTTAAAAATATTTTGAAACGAATTTACTTTATTTTATGTATTTTGTATATATATTTCAATTCAAATTAAGATTATTTGTGTGTATTTTGTATATCTATTTTCATGCAAATTTAATTACTTCTGTGTATTTTTGTATATAGTTTTATACAAATTTACGTTATGTTATGTGCATTTTGTATATTTATATTTATACAAATACACATTCTCTTATTGGTATTTTGTTTATTTATATTTATACGAATTTACATTATTTTATGTGTATTTTGCATACATTTTTGATTCGTATTTACTTAATTTTATTTCTATATATATATATATATATATATAGATATATATATATATATATATATATATATATATATATATATATATATATATATATATATATATATATATATATATATATATATATATATATATATATATATATATATTTATAGATATATACGTTATTTTCTGTGTGTTGGTATATATAGTTTGAAACAAATTCACAGTGTTTTATATGTTTTTTGCATATCTATTTCAATACAAATTTTACTTCTTGTATGTTCATTTTGTATAATTATTTTAATACTATTTCAAATATTTTATGTGTATTTTGGTATATATAATTTTATAAAATATGCGTTATTTTATAGGTATTTTGCATCTTAGTTTTCATACAAATGTACATTATTTTCTTAATATTCTGTGTATATTTTGATACGATTTTATATTATACTATTTGTGTTTTGTATATATTTTTATACATATTTTCATTATTTAATGTGTATTTTTATATATTTTATACAAATTAACGTCATTTTAAGTGTATTTGTTTATATTTCATTCAAATTTACATTATTTTAAGTATTTTGTATATGTATTTCAATACAAATTTACGTAATTTTATGTGTATTTTGTATATTTATTTTCATACAAATTTAAATTATTTTGTGTTTTTTTGTATATACATATAGAGTAAATTTCTATGAAAATATATATTCAAAATACATATAAAATTATGTAAATAAGTATAAAAATATATATATATCAAATACACCTAAAAAAATGAAAATTCGTATCAAAATAAATAAACAAAATTCCGATAAAAGAACGTATATTTGTAGGAAAATAAATATACAAAATACACATAAAATTACGAAAATTTGAATAAAAATATATACCAAAAAAAAAAAAAAATCAATTTGTATGAAAATAGATATACAAAATACATATAATTAGTTAAATTTGTATTTAAATACATGTACAAAATACACATAAAATAATGTAAATTTGTATGAAATGAAAACAAATTTACATAAAATAACGTACATTTGTATAAAATAGATATACAAAATATACATAGAATAATGTAAAATCGTATCAAAATAAATACACAGAATATCAATAAAATAATGTAATTTTGTATGAAAATAAAGATGCAAAATACCCATAAAATAAAGCCAATTTTTTTAAAAATACATATACAAGAATACACGTAGAATAATTAAATTTGTATTAAAAAAATATACAAAATGCACGTACAATAAGGGAAATTTGTATTGAAAAAATATACAAAATGCACATAAAACAATGTATATTTGTTTCAAAATATATATACGAATACACATAAAATAGCGTATATTTCTAAAGAAATATATATAAAAAATACACATGAAATGACGTAAATACGTATAAAATATATATACACAATACACATTAAATAATGTAAATTCGCATCAAAATAAATAAACAAAATATCAATAAAAGAATGTGTATTTGTATGAAAATAGATATACAAAATACACATAAAATATTGTAAATTTGTATAAAACTCTATACAAAAATACAAAAAAAATAGTTTAAATTTGCATAAAAATATAAATACAAAATACACATAAAATTAGGTAAATTTCTATTGAAATACATATACAAAATACACATAAAATAATGTAAATTTGAATGAAAATATATAAACAAATACACTTAAAATAACGTAAATTTGTATGAAATATATATAGAAAATACACATTAAATATGTAAATATGTATAAAAAAATATATACAAAACACAAATAGAATAATGTAAAATAGTATCAAAATAAATACACAGAATATTAATAAAATAATGGAAATTTGTATGAAAATAAAGATGCAAAATACCCATAAAACAACGCATTTTTTATGAAAATATATATACCAAAATACACATAAAATATTTAAATTTGTATTACAATAAATATACAAAATGCACATACAATAAGGTAAATTTGTATTGAAATAGATATGCAAAATACACATAAAACAATGTAAATTTGTTTCAAAATATATATACGAATACACATAAAATAACGTAGATATCTATAAAAATATATATACAAAATACACATAAAATGAAGTAAATACGTATAAGAAAATGTATACAAAATACACATAAAATAATGTAAATTCGTATCAAAATAAATAAACTAAATGCCAATAAAAGAATGTTTACTTGTATAAATATAAATATACAAAATACACATAAAATAACGTAAAATTCTATAAAACTATATACAAAAATAAACAAAAATAATTAAATTTGTATGAAAATAGATATACAAAAGACACATAAAATAAGCTAAATTTGAATTGAAATAAATATAGAAAATACATAAAATAATGTAAATTTGTATCAAAATATATATTCAAATACACATATATTAAAATTAATATACAAAATGCGTATATAATAAGGTAAATTTGTATTGAAAAAATATGCAACATACACGTTTACTCATACAAATTTATATTATTTTATTGGTATTTTGTTTATTTATTTTGATACGAATTACATGATTATGTGTATTTTGTACATATTTCTTTATACGTATTTACATTATTTAATGTGTATTTTGTTTATATATTTTCATACAAATTTAACTTATTATATGAGTATTTGTATAAATATTTTGATACAAATTTACTTTATTTCATGTATTTTGTATATATATTTCAATTCAAATTTAGCTTATTTTGTGTGTATTTTGTATATATTTTCATACAAATTTAATTACTTTTGTGTATTTTTGTATATAGTTTTATATAAATTTACGTTATTTTATGTGTATTTTGTATATTTATATTTATACAAATCCACATTCTTTTATTGCTATTTTGTTTATTTATTTTGATACGAATTTACATTATCTTATGTGTATTTTGTATACATTTTTTTATACGTATTTACTTCATTTTATGTGTATTTTGTATATATGTTTTTATAGAAATCTACGTTATTATATGTGTATTCGTATATATATTTTGAAACAAATTTACATTGTTTTATATGTATTTTGCATATCTATTTCAATACAAATTTACCTTATTGTATGTGTTTTTTGTATATTTATTTTAATACAAATATAATTTTTTTATGTGTATTTTGGTATATATATTTTTATAAATAAAAAAAAATGCGTTATTATATGGGTATTTTGCTTCTTTATTTTCATACAAATTTACATTATTTTATTAATATTCTGTGTATTTATTTTGATACGATTTTACATTATTCTATTTGTGTTTTGTACATATTTTTTTATACAAATTTACGTTATTTTAAGTGTATTTGTTTATGTATTTTCATTCAAATTTACATTATTTTATGTGTATTTTGTGTATGTATTTCAATAGAAATTTACCTAATTTTATGTGTATTTTATATATTTATTTTCATACAAATTTAAAATATTTTTGTGTATTTTTGTATATAGTTTGATACAAATTTAGGTTATTTTATGTGTATTTTGTATATCTATTTTCATACAAATACACATTCTTTTATTGATATTTTGTTTATTTATTTTGACGCGAATTTTATGTGAATTTGTTTTCATTTCATACAAATTTACATTATTTTATGTGTATTTTGTACATGTATTTAAATACAAATTTAACTAATTATATGTGTATTTTGTATATCTATTTTCATACAAATTGAAATTTATTTTTTTGTTTTTTTGTATATATTTTTATTCAAATTTTCGTAATCTTATAAAAATATATATACCAAAATACACATAAAATATTTAAATTTGCATTGAAATAAATATACAAAATGCACATACAATAAGGTAAATTTGTATTGAAAGAGATATGCAAAAATACATATAAAACAATGTAAATTTGTTTCAAAATATATATACGAATACAAATAAAAAACGTAGATTTCTATAAAAATATATATACAAAATACACAAAATTAAGTAAATACGTATAAAAAATGTATAAAAAATACACATAAAATAATGTAAATACGAATTAAAATAATTAAAGAATTTTGGTATAAAAGAATGTGTATTTGGATAAATATAAATATAAATACACATACAAAATAAACATAAAATAAGGTAGATTTGTAAAAAATATATGTACAAAATACATAAAATAATGTAAATTTATATAAAATATATATACAAATACACATAAAATATATGAATTTGTATAAAATATATATTCAAAATAAATATTAAATAATGTAAAAGCGTATAAAATATATATACAAATACAGATACAAAATACACATCGAATAATTAAATTTGTATTAAAATTAATATACAAAATGCGTATATAATAAGGTAAATTTGTATTGAAAAAATATGCAACATACACGTTTACTCATACAAATTTATATTATTTTATTGGTATTTTGTTTATTTATTTTGATACGAATTACATGATTATATGAGTATTTTGTACATATTTTTTATACGTATTTACATAATTTAATGTGTATTTTGTTTATATATTTTCATACAAATTTACGTTATTATATGTGTATTTGTATAAATATTTTGATACAAATTTACTTTATTTCATGTATTTTGTATATATATTTCAATTCAAATTTAGCTTATTTCGTGTGTATTTTGTATAGATTTTCATACAAATTTAATTAGTTCTGTGTATTTTTGTATATAGTTTTATATAATTTTACGTTATTTTATGTGTATTTTGTATATTTATATTCATACAAATACACATTCTTTTATTGGTATTTTGTTTATTTATTTTGATACGAATTTACATTATTTTATGTGTTTTTTTGTATACATTTTTTTATACGTATTTACTTCATTTTATGTGTATTTTGTATATATATTTTTATAGAAATCTACGTTATTTTATGTGTATTCGTATATATATTTTGAAACAAATTTACATTGTTTTATATGTATTTTGTATATCTATTTCAATACAAATTTACCTTTATGTATGTGTTTTTTGTATATTTATTTTAATACAAATTTAATTTTTTGATGTGTATTTTGGTATATATATTTTATAAATAAAAAAAAAGCGTTATTTTATGGGTATTTTGCTTCTTTATTTTCATACAAATTTACATTATTTTATTAATATTCTGTGTATTTATTTTGATACGATTTTACATTATTCTTTTTGTGTTTTGTTCATATTTTTTTATACAAATTTACGTTTTTTTATAAAATTATTGATACCAAAATACACATAAAATATTTCAATTTGTATTAAAATAAATATACAAAATGCACATACAATAAGGTAAATTTGTATTGAAATAGATATGCAAAATACATATAAAATAATGTAAATTTGTTTCAAAATATATATACGAATACACATAAAATAACGTAGATTTATATAAAAATACATATACAAAATACATATAAAATTAAGTAAATACGTATAAAAAAATGTATACAAAATACAAATATAAATATAAATGTAAATAAACAATATACCAATAAAAGAATGTGTATCTGTATAAATATAAATATACAAAATGTTCATAAAATAACGTAAATTTATTTAAAAATATTTACATAAAATAAAGTAATTTCTATAAAATATATATACAAAAATCAAAATAAAAAAAATTTGCATAAAAAAAATATATATATATATATATATATATATATATACATATATATATATATATATGTATATATATATATCTATATATATATATATATATATATATAAATATATATATATATATATTTATATATATATATATATATATATAAATGAGTATGTAAAATATGTACATACAAATACCTATGAAATAATCTAAACTCGTATCGAATTAAATTAAGAAAATACCAATAAAATAATGTAATTTTGGATGAAAATATATATACAAAATACACATAAAATAACCTAAATACAAATATACGAGTACACATAAAATATTGTATTTTGTATATACATTTCAATTCAAATTTAGCTTATTTTATCTGTATTTTGTATATCTATTTTCATATGAATTTAATTACTTTTGTGTATTTTGTATAGTTTTATACAAATTTACGTTATTTTATGTGTATTTTGTATATTTATATTTATACAAATACACATTCTTTTATTGGTATTTTGTTTATTTATTTTGATACGAATTTACATTATTTTATGTGTATTTTGTATACATTTTCTTATACGTATTTACTTCATTTTATGTGTATTTTGTATATATATTTTGATACAAATCTACGTTATTTTATGTGTATTCGTATATATACTTTGAAACAAATTTACATTGTTTTATATGTATTTTGCATATCTATTTCAATACAGATTTACCTTATTGTGTGTGTATTTTGTATATATATTTTAATACAAATTAATTTTTCATGTGTATTTTGGTATATATTTTTATAAAAAATGCGTTATTTAATGGGTATTTTGCATCTTTATTTTCATACAAATTTACATTGTTTTATTATAAAATAATAAAAATTTGTATGAAAATGTATATAAAAATACACATAAAATAACATGAATTTGTATAAAATTTGTTTCAAAATATATACGAATACACACAATAAAATAACGTAAATTTTTATGAAAATGTATATAAAATACACATAAAATAGTTTAAATACGTAGAAAATATATATAAAATACACATAAAATAATGTAAATTGTAAAATTAAATACACAAAATTCCAATAAAAGAATGTATATTTGTAGGAAAATATATATATATATATATATATATATATATATTTATATATATATATATATATATATATATATATATATATATATATATATATATATATATATATATATATATAAAATAGATAAAATAACTAAATTTTATAAAATATATACAAATACACAAAATAATTTAAATTTGTTTGAAAATAGATATGCAAAATACACATAAAGTTAGGCAAATTTGTATTGAAATACATATACAAAACTCACATAAAATAATGTAAATTTGTATATATATAGATATATATATATATATATATATATATATATATATATATATATATATATATATATATATAAATATATATATATCTATATATATATAAATACAAAATAAACATAATATAATTTAAATATCTAAAAAAAAAAATTATAATATATATATTTTTATTGATATTTGCGTTATTTATGTGTATTTTGTATATGTTTTCTCATAGAAATTTACATTATTTTATTGGTATTTTGTCTATTTATTTTGATACGAATTACATGATTATTTGTGTATTTTAAAAAAAAAATTTATACGTATTTACATTATTTAATGTGTATTTTGTTTATATAGTTTTATACAAATTTACGTTATTATATGTGTATTTGTATAGGTATTTTGATACAAATTTACATAATTTTATGTATTTTGTATATATATTTCAATTCAAATTTAGCTTATTTTATGTGTATTTTGTATATCTATTTATTTTAATACAAAATCAAATATTTTATGTTTTTTCGTATATATGTTTTTATAAAAAATGCGTTATTTTATGGGTATTTTGCATCTTAATTTTCATACAAATTTACATTATTTTATTAATATTTTCTGTATTTATTTTGATACGATTTTACATTATTTTATTTGTGTTTTGTATATATTTTTTTATACATATTTACATTATTTAATGTTTTTTTTTGTATATATATTTGATACAAATTTACGTTTATATATTTTCATTCAAATTTACATTATTTTATGTGTATTTTGTATATGTATTTCAATACAAATTTACCTATTTTTATATGTTTTTTGTATATTTATTTTCATACAAGTTTAAATTATTTTTGTGTATTTTTGTATATAGTTTTATACAAATTTAGGTTATTTTATGTGTATTTTGTATATCTATTTTCATACAAATACACATTCTTTTCATGATATTTTGTTTATTTATTTTGACACGAATTAACATTATTTAATGTGTATTTTTTATATATATTTTTATACGTATTTACATTATTTCAAGTGTATTTTGTATATATATTTCTATAGAAATCTGCGTTATTTTATGTGTATTCGTATATATATTTTGAGACAAATTTACATTGTTTTATGTGTATTTTGCATATTTTTTCAATACAAATTTACCTTATTGTATGTGCATTTTGTATATTAATTTTAATACAAATTTGATTAATCTATGTGTATTTTTGTATATGTATTTTTATAAAAATATGCTTTATTTTATAGGTATTTTGCATCTTTATTTTCATACAAATTTACATTATTTTATTGATATTCTGTGTATTTATTTTAATATGATTTTACATTATTCTATGTGTATTTTGTATATATATTTTATATAAAATGTATTTGTTTTCATTTCATACAAATCTACATTATTTTATGTGTTTTTTGTACATGTATTTAAATACAAATTTAACTAGTTATATGTGTATTTTGTATATCTATTTTGTATGTATATTTTTATAGAAATTTACTGTATTTTATGAGTATTCGTATATATATTTTGATACAAATTTACATTATTGATGTGTATTTTGCATATCTATTTCAATACCAATTTACTTTATTGTACGTGCATTTTGTATATTTATTTTAATACAAATTTAACTATTTTATATGTATTTTTGTATATATATTTTTATGCAAATATGCGTTATTATATGGATATTTTGCATCTTTATTTTCATACAAATTTACATTATTTTATTGATATTCTCTTTATTTATTTTGATACGATTTAACATTATTCTATGTGTATTTTGTATATTTTTTTTATACATATTTACATTATTTAATGTTCATTTTGTATATATATTTTATCCAAATTTACATTATTTTATGTGTATTTGTTTATGTATTTTCATACAAATTTACACTATTTTATGTGTTTTTTGTATATATATTTTTCTACGTATTTAAATTATTTTATGTGTATTTTGTATATACATTTTCATAAAAAAATTACGTTATTTTATTGTGTGTATAAGTATATATTTTGATACAAATTTTATACAAATTCATGTTATTTAATGTGTATTTGTATATATATTTTCATACAAATTTATATTATTTTATGTGTATTTTTTCATATATTTCATTACAAATTTACCTTATTTTATGTTTATTTTGTATATTTATTTCATTCAATTTTAAATTATTTGATGTGTATATTTGTATTTGTATTTAGGTTATTTTATGTGTATTTTGTATATATATTTTCATCCAAAACTACATTATTATATTGGTATTTTCTTAATTTAATTCGATACGAATTTAGATTATTTCATAGGTATTTTGTATACATATTTTTATACTCATTTACATTATCTAATGTGTGTTTTGTATATATATTTTTATGCAAATTTATTTTATGTTCATTTTTGTACATATATTTTTATAGAAATTTGCGTTATTTTATGTATATAGTTTTATATAAATTTACGTTATTTTATGTGCATTTTGTATATTTATATTTATACAAATACACATTCTTTTATTGGTATATTGTTTATTTACATTTATACGAATTTACATTATTTTATGTGTATTTTGTATACATTTTTTTATACGTATTTACTTAATATTATGTGTATTTTGTATATGTATTTTTATAGAAATCTACGTTATTGTATGTGTATTCGTATATATATTTTGAAACAAATTTACATTATTTTATATGTATTTTGCATATCTATTTCAATACAAATTTATTGTATGTGCATTTTGTATATTTATTTGAATACAAATTCAAATATCTTATGTGTATTTGGTATCAATAATTTTTTATAAAATGCGTTATTTTATAGGTATTTTGCATCTTAATTTTCATACAAATTTACATTATTTTATTAATATTCTGTGTATATATTTTGATACGATTTTACATTATTCTATTTGTGTTTTGTATATATTTTTTATACATATTTACATTATTTAATGTTTATTTTGATTATATATTTCATACAAATTTACGTTATTATATGTGTATTTGTTTATATATTTTCTTTCAAATTTACATTATTTTATATGTATTTTGTATATGTATTTCAATACAAATTAACCTAATTTTATGTGTATTTTGTATATTTCTTTTCATACAAATTTAAATTATTTTTGTGTATTTTTGTATATAGTTTTATACAAATTTAGGTTATTTTATGTACGCATTTACATTATTTAATGTGTGTTTTGTATATATATTTTATCCAAAGTTACTTTATTTTACGTTCAATTTTGGACATATATTTTTATGGAAATTAGCGTTATTTTATATGTATTTGTATATGTTTTCTCATACAAATTTACATTATTTTATTGCTATTTTGTTTATTTAGTTTGATACGAATTACATGATTATATGTGTATTTTGTACATATTTTTTATACGTATTTACATTACTTAATGTGTATTTTGTTTATATATTTTTAAACAAATTTACGTTATTATATGTATTTTTATAAATATTTTGATACAAATTTACATTATTTTATGTATTTTGTATATACATTTCAATTCAAATTTAGCTTATTTTATCTGTATTTTGTATATCTATTTTCATACGAGTTTAATAACTTCTGTGTATTTTTGTATATAGTTTTATAAAAATTTACGTTATTATATGTGTATTTTGTATATTTATATTTATACAAATACACATTCTTTTATTGGTATTTTGTTTATTTATTTTGAAACGAATTTACATTATTTTATGTGTATTTTCTATACATTTTCTTATACGTTTTACTTCATTTTATGTGTATTTTGTATATATATTTTTATACAAATCTACGTTATTTTATGTGTATTCGTATATATATTTTGAAACAAATTTACATTGTTTTATATGTATTTTGCATATCTATTTCAATACAGATTTACCTTATTGTATGTGTATTTTGTATATTTATTTTGATACAAATTGTTATTTAATATCTTTATTTTCATACAAATTTACATTGTTTTATTAATATTCTGTGTATTTATTTACATTATTCTTTTTGTTTTTGTATATATTTTTTATACATATTTACATTATTTAATGTGTATTTTGTATATTTTAAAACAAATTTACGTTATTTTATGCGCATCTGTTAAAATATTTTGATACAAATTTACATTATTTTATGTATTTTGTATATATATTTCAATACAAATTTAGTTTATTTTAAGTATATTTTGTATATCTATTTTCATTCGTATCAAAATAAGTCAACAAAATAACAATAAAATAATGTAAATTTGTATGAGAAAACATATACAAATACACATAAAATAACGCAAATTTCTAAAAAAATATATGTACAAAAATGCATATAAAATAAAGTAAATTTGCATAAAAATATATATACAAAACACACATTAAATAATGTAAATGCGTACATAAAATAACCTAAATTTGTATAAAACTATATACAAAAATACACAAAAATATTTAAAATTTGTATGAAAAGAAATATACAAAATACACATAAAATTAGGTAAATTTGTATTGAAATACATATACAAAATACACATAAAATAATGTAAATTTGAATGAAAATATATAAACAAATACTCTTAAAATAACGTAAATTTGTATAAAATATATATGCAAGATACACATTAAATAATGTAAATGTGTATAAAAAAATGTATACAAAAAAGAAATAGAATAATGTAAAATCCTATCAATATAAATTCACAGAATATCAATAAAATAATGTAAATTTGTATGAAAAGAAAGATGCAAAATTCCCATAAAATAGCGCATTTTTTATAAAAATGTATATACCAAAATACACATAAAATATTAAAATTTGTATTGAAATAAATATACAAAATGCATATACAGTAAGGTAAATATGTATTGAAAGAGATATTCAAAAATACATATAAAACAAAGTTAATTTGTTTCAAAATATATATACGAATACACATAAAATAACGTAGATTTCTATAGAAATATATATACAAAATACACATGAAATTATGTAAATACGTATAAAAATATATATACAAAATACATATCTAGGTAAATTCGTGTCAAAATAAATAAACAAAATATCATGAAAAGAATGTGTATTTGCATGAAAATAAATAATAGATAATAAATTTGTATGAAATATATATGCAAGATACACATTAAATAATGTAAATATGTATAAAAAATATATATACAAAAAACAAATAGAATAATGTGAAATCGTAACAAAATAAATACACCGAATATTAATAAAATAATGTAAATTTGTATGAAAATAAAGATGCAAAATTCTATCAAATAACGCATTTTATAAAAATATATATACAAAATACACATAAAATATTTAAATTTGTATTAAAATATATATACAAAATGCATACAATAAGGTAAACTTGTATTGAAAGAGATATGCAAAATACATATAAAACAATGTAAATTTGTTTCTAAATATATATGAATACACATAAAATAACGTAGATTTTATAAAATATATATACAAAATACATAAAATTAAGTAAATACGTATAAAAATAGATATACAAAATACACATAGAATAATGTAAAATTGTAAAAAAAAAATAAACAGAATATAAATAAAATAATGTAAATTTGTATGAAAATGAAAATGCAAAATACCCATAAAATAAAGCATATTTTTATAAAAATACATATACAAAAATACACATAGCATAATTAAATTTGTATTAAAATTAATATACAAAATGCATATACAATAAGGTAAATTTGTATTGAAAAAATATGCAAAATACACATAAACCAGTGTAAATTTATTTCAAAATCTATATACGAATACTCATAAATCAACGTAGATTTCTATAGAAATATATATACAAAATACACATCAAATGATGTAAACACGTATAAAAATATATATATATATATATATATACATATATATATAGATATATATAAAAAAAAGATATATATATATATATAGATATATATATATATATATATATATATATATATATATATATATATATATATATATATATATATATATATATATATATATATATATATATATATATAAAATAAACAATAAAAAATTTAAATTAGCGTCAAAATAAATAAACAAAATATCTATAAAATTATGTGTATTTGTATGAAAATAGATATACAATATACACGTTATTTTATGTGTATTCGTATATATATTTTGTAACAAATTTACACTGTTTTATTTGTATTATGCGTTTTTTTTTTTCAATACAAATTTACCTTTTTGTATGTGTGCATTTTGTATATTAATTTCATTACAAATTTAATTATTGTATGTGTATTTTTGTATATCTATTTTAAAAAAATGCTTTATCTTATGGGTATTTTGCATCTTTATTTTCATACAAATTTAAATTATTTTATTGATATTCTGTGTACTTATTTTGATACGATTTTACATTATTCTATGTATAACAAAATAATAATATAAAAATACAAAATAATTTAAATTTGTTTGAAAATAGATATGCAAAATATGTGTATTTTGTATATATATTTCAATTCAAATTTAGCTTATTTTGTGTGTATTTTGTATATATTTTCATACAAATTTAATTCCTTCTGTGTATTTTTGTATATAGTTTTATATAAATTTACGTTATTTTATGTGTATTTTGTATATTTATATTTATACAAATACACATTCTTTTATTGATATTTTGTTTATTTATTTTGATACGAATTTACATTATTTTATGTGTATTTTGTATACATTTTTTTATACGTATTTGCTTCATTTTATGTGTATTTTGTATATATATTTTTATAGAAATCTACGTTATTTTATGTGTATTCGTATATATATTTTGAAACAAATTTACATTGTTTTATATGTATTTTGCATATCTATTTCAATACAAATTTACCTTATTGTATGTGTTTTTTGTATATTTATTTTAATACAAATTTAATTTTTTGATGTGTATTCTGGTATATATATTTTTATAAATAAAATAAATGGGTTATTTTATGGGTATTTTGCTTCTTTATTTTCATACAAATTTACATTATTTTATTAATATTCTGTGTATTTATTTTGATACGATTTTACATTATTCTATTTGTGTTTTGTACATATTTTTTTATACAAATTTACGTTTTTTTTATAAAATTATTTATACCAAAATACACATAAAATATTTCAATTTGTTTTAAAATAAATATACAAAATGCATATACAATAAGGTAAATTTGTATTGAAATAGATATGCAAAATACATATAAAATAATGTAAATTTGTTTCAAAATATATATACGAATACACATAAAATAACGTAGATTTCTATAAAAATACATATACAAAATACATATAAAATTAAGTAAATACGTATAAAGAAATGTATACAAAATTCACATAAAATAATGTAAATTCGTATAAATGTAAATAAACAATATACCAATAAAAGAATGTGTATTTGTATAAATATAAATATACAAAATGCACATAAAATAACGTAAATTTATATAAAACTATATACATAAAATAACGCAAATTTCTATAAAATATATGTACAAAATTAGCATAAAATAAATTTGCATAAAAATATATATACAAAACACACATTAGATAATGTAAATGAGTATAAAAATATGTATAGAAAATACCTATGAAATAATCTAAATTGTATCGAATTAAATTAGAAATACCAATAAAATAATGTAATTTTGGATGAAAATATATACAAAATACACATAAAATAACCTAAATATAAATACAAATATACATAAAATATTGTATTTTGTATATACATTTCAATTCAAATTTAGCTTATTTTATCTGTATTTTGTATATCTATTTTCATAATGAATTTAATTACTTCTGTGTATTTTGAATAGTTTTATACAAATTTACGTTATTTTATGTGTATTTTGTATATTTATGTTATAAATACACATTCTTTTATTGCCATTTGTTTATTTATTTTGATACGAATTTACATTATTTATGTATTTTGTATACATTTTCTTATACGTATTTACTTCATTTTATGTGTATTTTGTATATATATTTTATACAAATTACGTTATTTTATGTATTCGTATATATATTTTGAAACAATTACATTGTTTTATATATATTGCATATCTATTTCAATACAGATTTACCATATTGAATGTGTATTTTGTATATTTATTTTAATATAAATTAATTTTTCATGTGTATTTTGGTATATATATTTTTATAAAATGCGTTATTTAATGGGTATTTTGCATCTTTATTTTCATACAAATTTACATTGTTTTATTAATATTCTGTGTATTTATTTTGATACGATTTACATTATTCTATTTTGTGTTTTGTATATATTTTTATACATATTTACATTATTTAATGTATTTTATATTTTAAAACAAATTTACGTTATTTTATGCGCATCTGTTAAAATATTTTGAAACAAATTTACATTATTTTATGTATTTTGTATATATTTAATACAAATTTAGTTTATTTTATGTATATTTTGTATATCTATTTTCATTCGTATCAAAAATAAATAAACAAAATAGCAATAAAATAATGTAAATTTGTTTGAGAAAACATATACAAATACATATAAATTAACGCAAATTTCTAAAAAATATGTACAAAATGCACATAAATAAAGTAAATTTGTATAAAAAATATATACAAAACACACATTAAATAAAGTAAATGCTACATAAAATAACCTAAATTTGAATAAAACTATATACAAAAATACACAAAATATTTAAAATTTGTATGGAAAAGAAATATACAAAATATTAATATAAAATTAGGTAAATTTGTATTGAAATACATATACAAAATACACATAGAATAATGTAAATTTGAATGAAAATATATAAACAAAATACACTTAAAAATAACGTAAATTTGTATAAAATATATATGCAAGATACACATTAAATAATGTAAATGTATAAAAATATATACAAAAAAGAAATAGAATAATGTAAAATCCTATCAATATAAATACACAGAATATCAATAAAATAATGTAAATTTGTATGAAAGAAAGATGCAAAATTCCATAAAAATAGCGCATTTTTTTAAATATATATACCAAAACACATAAATATTTAAATTTGTATTGAAATAAATATACAAAATGTATGTACAGGTATAAAAGGTAATATTGAAGAGATATTCAAAATATACAAACAAAGTAAATTTGTTTTAAAAATATATATGAATACATAATATAGGATGTAATAGATTTATAGAAATATATATACAAAAATACACATGAAATTATGTAAATACGTATAAAAATATATACAAAGGTAAAATACATATCTAGGTAAATTGTATAAAATAAATAAACAAAATATCATAAAAGAATGTGTATTTGTATATGAAATAAATAAGAGATGAACCCAATTAGAGATATATATAAGATACTAGCATTAAACAATGTAAATATAAAATATAAAAATATATATACAAAAATAAATAGAATAATGTGGAATCGTATCAAAATAAATACACTTCGAATATTAATAAAACAACAAATTTAATAAAAAAAATAAAGATGTAAACTCCCATCAAAATAAAGTATTTCATTTATAAAAAATATATATACCAAAATACACATAAAATATTTAAATTTATGTATTGAAGCAAATATACAAATGCACATAATAATAAGGTAAACTTGTATTGTTAAGAGTATGCAAAATACATATAAAAACAATGTAATTTGTTTCAAAATATATATAACACATAAAATAACGTAGATTTTCAGTAATATATATGTACAGTAACACACATAAATTAAGTAATGATCAGACAAAATAGATACACAAAATACAAATTGGCCTAACTTTTATGTATTTTGCATATCTATTTTCTCAAACAAACTAAATTATTTTGTGTATTTTGTATATATTTTTATACAAAATTTAGTTATTTTATTTTGTTTTTGTATATATATTTTCATGTAATATACATTCTTTTATTGGAATTTCATGTATTTAATTTTTACGAATTTACATTATTTTATGTATATTTTGTATAATATAATTTTCTTTGTATTTAAAGATTTATGTGTATTTTATACATACATTTTCATAAAATTTACGTTATTTTTTCTTTATTGTGTGTATTCAGCATATTTTGGAAACAAATTTTATACAAATTCATGTTATTTTATGTGTATTTGTATATATATTTTGCTACAAATTTATATTATTTTCATTATTGTATTGTACATATATTTTTATTACAAATTTCATTTTATTTTATGTTTATTTTGAAACATATTTATTTATCTAATTTTTCAATACAAACTTACCTTAATGTGTATATTTGTATTTGTATTTGTATCGTAAATTTGTATAAAACTATATACATTTTTTTAAATACACAGAACAACACACTATTTTTTAGTATTGGTTGCATTTTTGTTTTCATACAAATTTATTTTATTTCTGAATTTATTATTGCTTATTTTATGTGTATTTTGTTTACATTTATGCATACGTATTTACCTAATTTTATGTATTTTGGTATATATATTTTTATATGCAAATTACGCTATAAACAAGTTATATTTATTTGTTCCAAATTTATATATATTTTGAATACACAATTTACAATAGTGGAATTTATATGTATTTTTGCATATCTCTTTATACAGAAGTTTACTCATTGAGTTATGTAAAGATTTGTATAAAAATTTACTACAAAATACACATAAAATAGTATAAATATTTTATGTGTACTTTTGCATATATATATATATATATATATATATATATATATATATATATATATATATATATATATATATATATATATATATATATATATATATATATATATATATATATATATATATACATAAATACACATTAAATAATATAAATTTGTTTAAAACTATACAAAATACACATGAAATGATGTAAATTCGTATAAAAATATATATACAAAATACATATTAAATAATGTAAATTCGCGTCAAAATAAATAAACAAAATATAAATAAAAGAATGTGTATTTGTATGAAAATAGATATACAAAATACACATAAAATAACCTAAATTTGTATCAAACTATATACAAAAGTACACAAAAATAATTTAAATTTGTATGGAAATGAATATACAAAATACACATAAAATTAGGTAGATTTGTATTGAAATACATTCACAAAATACACATAAAATAATGTAAATTTGATTCAAAATACATAAACAAATACACTTAAAATAACGTAGATTTGTATAAAAAAAAATATGTACAAAACACAAATAGAATAATGTAAAATCGTATCAAAATAAATACACAGAATATTAATAAAATAATGTAAATTTGTATGAAAATAAAGAAGCAAAATACCCATAAAATAACGCATTTTTTTATTTATAAAAATATATATACCAAAATACACATCAAAAAATTAAATTTGTATTAAAATAAATATACAAAAAACACATACAATAAGGTAAATTTGTATTGAAATAGATATGCAAAATACATATAAAACAATGTAAATTTGTTTCAAAATATATATACGAATACACATAAAATAACGTAGATTTCTATAAAAATATATATACAAAATACACATAAAATGAAGTAAATACGTATAAAAAAAATGTATACAAAAAACACATAAAATAATGTAAATTCGTATCAAAATAAATAAACAAAATACCTATAAAAGAATGTGTATTTGTATAAATATAAATATACAAAATACACATAAAATAACGTAAATTTATATAAAACTATATACAAAAATACACAGAAGTAATTAAATTTGTATGAAAATATATACAAAATACACACAAAATAAGCTAAATTTGAATTGAAATATATATACAAAATACATGAAATAAAGTAAATTTGTATCAAAATATTTATACAAATACACATATAATAACGAAAATTTGTATGAAAATATATACACAAAATACACATTAAATTATGTAAATACGTATAAAAATATGTACAAAATACACATATAATCATGTAATTCGTATCAAAATAAATAAACAAAATACCAATAAAATAATATAAATTTGTATGAGTAAACGTGTATGTTGCATATTTTTTCAATACAAATTTACCTTATTATATACGCATTTTGTATACTAATTTTAATACAAATTTAAATATTCGATGTGTATTTTTGTATCTGTATGTATATATATTTTATACGCTTTTACATTATTTAATATTTATTTTGAATATATATTTTTATACAAATTCATGGTATTTTATGTGTATTTGTATATATATTTTTATATAAATTTACATTATTTTATGTGTATTTTGTACATATATTTTTTTACAAATCTACCTTATTTTATGTTTATTTTGTATGTGTATTTTCTATATTTATATTTATCCAAATAATATTCTTTTATTGGTATTTTGTTTATTTATTTTAATTCGAATTTACATTATTTAATGTGTATTTTGTATACATTTTTTTATACGTATTTACTTAATTTTATGTGTATTTTGTATATATATTTTTATAGAAATCTACGTTTTTTTATTTGTATTCGTATATATATTTTGAAACAAATTTACATTGTTTTATATGTATTTTTGCATATCTCTTTCAATACAAATTTACCTTATTGTATGTGCATTTTGTATATTTATTTCAATGCAAATTTAAATATTTTATGTGTATTTTTGTATATATATTTTTATAAGATTACGAAAATTTGAATAAAAATATATACAAAAAAACAAAAAAATAAATTTCAATTTGTATGAAAATAGATATACAAAATACACATATAATTAGTTAAATTTGTAATTAAATACATGTATAAAATACACTTAAAATAATGTAAATTTGTATGAAATGAAAACAAATTCACATAAAATTCGCGTCAAAATAAATAAACAAAATATCAATAAAAGAGTGTGTATTTGTATGAAAATAGATATACAAAATACACATAAAATAACCTAAATTTGTATCAAACTATATACAAAAATACACAAAAATATTTTAAATTTGTATGAAAATAAATATACAAAATACACATAAAATTATATAAATTTGTATTGAAATACATACACAAAATACACATAAAATAATGTAAATTTGAATGAAAATACATAAACAAATACACTTAAAATACCGTAAATTTGTATAAAAAAATATGTACAAAACAGAAATAGAATAATGTAAAATCGTATCAAAATAAATACACAGAATATTAATAAAATAATATAAATTTGTATGAAAATAAAGAAGCAAAATACCCATAAAATAACGCATTTTTTTTATTTATAAAAATATATATACCAAAATACACATAAAAAAATTAAATTTGTATTAAAATAAATATACAAAAAACACATACAATAAGGTAAATTTGTATTGAAATAGATATGCAAAATACATATAAAACAATGTAAATTTGTTTCAAAATATATATACGAATACACATAAAATAACGTAGATTTCTATAAAAATATTTATACAAAATACACATAAAATGAAGTAAATACGTATAAAAAAATGTATACAAAATACACATAAAATAATGTAAATTCGTATCAAAATAAATAAACAAAATACCAATAAAATAATATAAATTTGTATGAGTAAACGTGTATGTTGCATATTTTTTCAATACAAATTTACCTTATTATATACGCATTTTGTATATTAATTTTAATATATGTGTATTTGAATATATATTTTGATACAAATTTACATTATTTTATGTATTTTCTATATTTATTTCAATTCAAATTTAGCTTATTTTATGTGTCTTTTGTATATCTATTTTCATACAAATTTAATTATTTTTGTTTATTTTGGATATAGTTTTATACAATTTTACGTTATTTTATGTGTATTTTGTATATTTATATTTATACAAGTAAACATTCTTTATTGGCATTTAGTTTATTTATTTTGATACAGTTTACATTATTTTATGTGTATTTTGTATACATTTTCTTATACGTATTTACTTCATTTTATGTGTATTTTGTATATATTTTATAGAAATCTACGTTATTTTATGTGTATTCGTATATATATTGAAACAAATTTACATTGTTTTATGTGTATTTTGCATATCTATTTCAATACAAATTTACCTTATTGTATGTGCATTTTGTATATTTATTGTAATAAATTTAAATATTTTATGTGTATTTTGGTATATATATTTTCATAAAAAATGCTTTGTTTTATGGGTATTTTGCATCTTTATTTTCATACAAATTTACATTATTTTATTAATATTCTGTGTATTTATTTTTAAACTAATCTACATTATTCTATTTGTGTTTTGTATAAATTTTTTTATACATATTTACATTATTTAATGTGTATTTTTTATATATATTTCATACAAATTTACGTTATTTTAGGTGTATTTGTTTATATATTTTCATTCAAATTTACATTATTTTATGTGTATTTTGTATATGTATTTCAATAGAAATTTAACTAGTTTTATGTGTATTTTGTATATATATATTTTTTTTTGTGTATTTTTTTAATAGAGTTTTATACAAATTTACAATATTTTATGTGTATTTTGTATATCTATTTTCATACAAATACACATTCTTTTATTGATATTTTGTTTATTTATTTTGATGCGAATTTACATTATTTAATGTGTATTGTGTATATATATTTTTATACGTATTTACGTCATTTCATGTGTATTTTTTATATATATTTCGATAGAAATATGCGTTATTTTATGTGTATTCTTATATATATTTTGAAACAAATATACATTGTTTTATGTGCATTTTGTATATTTTTTCAATACAAATTTCCCTTATTGTACGTGCATTTTGTATATTAATTTTAACACAAATTTAATTATTCTATGTGCATTCTTGTATATGTATTTTTAAAAAAATAGGCTTTATTTTATGGGTATTCTACATCTTTATTTTCATACAAAATTACATTATTTTATTGATATTCTGTGTGTTTATTTTGATACGATTTTACATTATTCTATGTATATTTTGTATATCTATTTTATACAAATGTACGTTATTTTATGTGAATTTGTTTTCATTTCATACAAATTTACATTATTTTATGTGTATTTTGTACATGTATTTAAATACAAATTTAACTAATTATATGTGTATTTTGTATATCTATTTTCATACAAATTAAAACTTATTTTTTTGTTTTTTTGTATATATTTTTATTCAAATTTTCGTAATTTTATGTGTATTTTGTATATTTATTTTCCTACAAATATACGTTCTTTTATCGGAATTTTGTTGATTTATTTTGATACGAATTTTCATTTTTTTAGGTGTGTTTGATATATATATTTTTATACTTATTTACATAATTTTATATGTATTTTGAATATATATTTTCATAGAAATTTACTCTATATGTATATACAAAAAAACACAAAATAATTTAAATTTGTATGAAAATAAATATACAAAATACACATAAAATTAGGTAAATTTGTATTGAAATACATATACAAAATACACTTAAAATAATGTAAATTTGAATGAAATTATATAAACAAATACACTTAAAATGACGTTAATTTGTATAAAATATATATAAAAAATACACATTAAATAATGAAAATATGTATAAAAAAATATATACAAAACACAAATAGTATAATATAAAATCGTATCAAAATATATACACAGAATATTAATAAAATAATGTACATTTGTATGAAAACTAAGATGCAAAATACCTATAAAATAACGCTTTTTTTTTTTAATTATATATACCAAAATACACATAAAATATTTGATTTTGTATTAAAATAAATATACAAAATGCACATACAATAAGGTAAATTTGTATTGAAATAGATATGCAAAAAACATATAAAACAATGTAAATTTGTTTCAAAATATATATACGAATACACATAAAATAACGTAAATTTCTATAAATATATATATATATACAAAATACAAATAAAATTAAGTAAATACGAATCAAAAATGTATGCAAAATACACATAAAATAATGTAAATTCGTATAAATATAAATAAACAAAATACCAATAAGAGAATGTGTATTTGTATAAATATAAATATACAAAATGCACATAAAATAACGTAAATTTGTATAAAACTATATACAAAAATACACAGAAGTAATTAAATTTGCATGAAAATAGATATACAAAATATACACAAAATAAGCTAAATTTGAATTGAAACATATATACAAAATACATAAAATAAAGTAAATTCGTTTCAAAATATTTTTAACAAATACACATATAATAACGTAAATTTGTAAAAAAAATATATAAACAAAATACACATCAAGTAATGTAAATACGTATAAAAAAATATTTACAAAACACACCAATAATCAAGTCATTCGTATCAAAATAAATAAACAAAAAACTAATTAAATAATGTAAATTTGTATGAGAAAACATATACAAAATACACATAAAATAACGTTTTAAGTTTCTATAAAAATATATGTACAAAAATGCACATAAAATTAGTTTGCATAAAAAAATATATACAAAACACACATTAGATAATGTAAATGAGTATAAAAATATGTATACAAAATACCTATGAAATAATCTAAATTCGTATCGAGTTAAATTAAGAAAATAACAATAAAATAATGTAATTTTGGATGAAAATATATATAGAAAACACACATAAATAACCTAAATACAAATACAAATATACACATTAAATAATTTAAAACTGAATGAAATAAATATACAAAATAAACATAAAATAAGGTAAATTTGTAATAAAATATATGTAAGAATACACATAAAATAATATAAATTTGTATGAAAATATATAAACAAATACATATGAAATCACGTAAATTTGGATAAAATATATATATATATATATATATATATATATATATATATATATATATATATATATATATATATATATATATATATATATATATATATATATATATATATATATATATATATATTTATATATATATATATATATATATATATATATATATATATATATATATATATACAAAATATACATTAAATATTTTATATATGTATAAAAATATATTATATTATATATATTTTTATTGATATTTGCGTTATTTATGTGTATTTTGTATATGTTTTCTCATAGAAATTTACATTATTTTATTGGTATTTTGTCTATTTATTTTGATACGAATTACATGATTATTTGTGTATTTTTTACATTTTTTTTATACGTATTTACATTATTTAATGTGTAATTGTTTATATATTTTTATAGAAATTTACGTTATTATATGTGTATTTGTATAGGTATTTTGATACAAATTTACATTATTTTATGTATTTTGTATATATATTTCAATTCAAATTTAGCTTATTTTATGTGTATTTTGTATATCTATTTATTTTAATACAAAATCAAATATTTTATGATTTTTCGTATATATATTTTTATAAAAAATGCGTTATTTTATGGGTATTTTGCATCTTAATTTTCATACAAATTTACATTATTTTATTAATATTTTCTGTATTTATTTTGATACGATTTTACATTATTTTATTTTTGTTTTGTATATATTTTTTTATACATATTTACATTATTTAATGTTTTTTTTGTATATATATTTGATACAAATTTACGTTATTTTAAGTCTATATGTTTATATATTTTCATTCAAATTTACATTATTTTATGTGTATTTTGTATATGTATTTCAATACAAATTTACCTATTTTTATATTTTTTTTGTATATTTATTTTCATACAAGTTTAAATTATTTTTGTGTATTTTTGTATATAGTTTTATACAAATTTAGGTTATTTTATGTGTATTTTGGATATCTATTTTCATACAAATACACATTCTTTTCATGATATTTTGTTTATTTATTTTGACACGAATTAACATTATTTAATGTGTATTTTGTATATATATTTTTATACGTATTTACATTATTTCAAGTGTATTTTGTATATATATTTCTATAGAAATCTGCGTTATTTTATATGTATTCGAATATATATTTTGAAACAAATTTACATTGTTTTATGTGTATTTTGTATATTTTTTCAATACAAATTTACCTTATTGTATGTGCATTTTGTATATTAATTTTAATACAAATTTGATTAATCTATGTGTATTTTTGTATATGTATTTTTATAAAAATATAATTAGTTAAATTTGTATTTTAATACATGTACAAAATAATGTAAATTGTATGAAATGAAAACAAATTCACATAAAAAACGTTACATTTGTATAAATTAGAATGAAATAATTTTATGTGTATTTTGTATATTTATTTTCATACACATTTAAATTATTTTGTGTATTTTTGTATATTTTATGTGTATTTTGATATCTATTTTCATACAAATACACATTCTTATTGATATTTTGTTTATTTTTGACGAGAATTTAAATTATTTAATGTATTTTTTGTATACATTATTATTAGTCTTTTCTCACACCACCACCCAGGTCTCCATTTCTCCCCCATCGTGATGCAGCTCTTGGTGAAGAGTTGTGGGAGTACTCCAGGTCCCTCCAACCACGACGACTCAGAGTTAAAATCAGGGCTGCATCACTTCCAACTTTCCTTTCAAAAAAACAAAAATGGTTGGAGAGGAAGAGATGTCAGAGAGGGAAAAGGAGGGGAGAAGGGAGGATGAACGGGGATTTCGCCTGCCACACACCCGTGCGCTGTTGTGGGCGACAGACAGTTGTTTACCGGAGAGGTTACATTTGCTGATCTTGATACCTTTGCTGATCTTCTTCTCAATTTTCTCTCAATTTCCTCAATAGGCTCCATAATTGCTCTGCTGCATAATAGGCCAATTGTCCATCACTGACTTCAAAGCATCAATCGAGACACCTCCCTCCGTCTGTGCACCAGAGGCACAGTTTGCTTGCCTTCAGCGGCAGTGGCCTTCCCTTGTTCACTTTGGCGGTGGGCCAGGTTCACGTGCTTTGCATGGACTGTGGTTGCTTCCCCAAGCTTCATCCTGTGTTGACCGTCTTGACGTTGACTCGTCTTCTCTCTCTTCGAACGTTAACAATCTTCTCGTTCTCGATTCGTTCTCTCGCTTCTGGAAAGTCGTGGAGCACCTGCAGACACCTCGGCAACATAGAATCCATCTGGCGAACTTGTTCCACGAGCCTGGACTGCATGACCTCTTTACTTGTTGGCGAATATGCCGGCCTCTTGGGCTGTTGGCGAAATAAAAGCCTCAAGATCTTCAAAATGGCAGCCTCAACTTGGCAGACAGATGCCTCATCAATGGCAGAAGAGGCGACAGGTCTGGAAACGAATTCACGATGCCAGCGTTTTACAAGGTCATATGATGGGGCATCATCACCGTAAGTTTCTTTCATTTCGTCAAACGTCTCCTGTGGTGTGCGTCCTTTCAAATACAAAAACCGGATCACTGCGCGACACTCAACAGGCTCCATTTCACACCTGACTCAGTTCAAACACCTGTAAATGAGAAACCAAAACTAGTTCAGAGCTGTAATTTGCCACATTATCCATAGAGATATAAGTCATTGCACATGCTAAATATCAGCTAGATCAGACAACTAGAAGTGGGTCAGGGGCATTACTTATTGAACGCCCCTCTATATTTTTATACGTATTTACATCATTTCATGTGTATTTTGTATATATATTTCTATAGAAATCTACGTTATATTATGTGTATTCGTATATAGATTTTTAAACAAATTTACACTTTTTTGTGTATTTTGCATATTTTTTCAATACAAATTTACTTTATTGTATATGCATTTTGTATATTAATTTTAATACAAATTTAATTATTCTATGTGTATTTTTTTATATGTATTTTTATTTTTATACGTATTTACATCATTTCATGTGTATTTTGTATATATATTTCTATAGAAATCTACGTTATATTATGTGTATTCGTATATAGATTTTTAAACAAATTTACACTTTTTTGTGTATTTTGCATATTTTTTCAATACAAATTTACTTTATTGTATATGCATTTTGTATATTAATTTTAATACAAATTTAATTATTCTATGTGTATTTTTTTATATGTATTTTTATAAAAATATCCTTTATTTTATGGGTATTTTGCATCTTTATTTTCATACAAATTTACGTTATTTTATTGATATTCTGCTCATTCATTTTGATACGATTTGACATATTCTATATATATTTTGTATATATTTTTGAAACAAATTTACGTTATTTTATGTGTATTTGTTTATATATTCTGACACAAATTTATAATATTTTAAGGGTATTTTGTATATATATTTCAAAAGAAACTTACCTAGTTTTATGTGTATTTTGAATATCTATTTTCATACAAACTCAAATTATTTTTATGTATTTTTGTATATATTTCAATACAAATTATAGTTATTTTATGTGTATTTTGTAAATCTATTTTCATTCAAACATTTATTATTTTATTGGAATTTTGTTGATTTATATTGATACGAATTTACATTATTTTATATGTACTTTTTATATATATTTTTATACGCATTTACATTATTTAATATTTATTTTGAATATATAATTTTATACAAATTCATGGTATTTTATGTGTATTTGTATATATATATTTTCATATAAATTTACATTATTTTATGTGTATTTTGAACATATATTTCATTACAAATTGACCTTATGTTATGTTTATTTTGTATGTGTATTTTGTACATTTATATTTATACAAATAAACATTCTTTTATTGGTATTTTGTTTATTTATTTTGTTTCGAATTTATATTATTTTATGTGTATTTTGTTTACATTTTTTTATACGTATTTACCTAATTTTATGTGTATTTTGTATATATATTTTTATAGAAATCTACGTTATTTTATGTGTATTCGTATATATATTTTGAAACAAATTTACTTTGTTTTATATGTATTTTTGCATATCTCTTTCAATAGAAGTTTACCTTATTGTATGTGCATTTTGTATATTTATTTCAATACAAATTTAAATATTTTATGTGTATTTTGGTATATATATTTTTATAAGAAATGCGCTATTTGATGGGAATTTTGCATCTTTATTTTCATACAAATTTACATTATTTTATCAATATTCGGTGTATTTATTTTGATACGATCTTACATTATTCTATTTGTTTTTTGTATATTTTTTTATACATATTTACCTTATTTAATGTATTTCTTGCATATATATTTCATACAAATTTATTATCTATTATTTATTTTCATACAAATACACATTCTTTTCATGATATTTTGTTTATTTATTTTGTCACGAATTTACATTACTTAATATGTATTTTATATATATATTTTTATACGTATTTACATAATTTCATGTGTATTTTGTATATATATTTCTATAGAAATCTACGTTATTTTATGTGTATTCGTATATATATTTTGAAACAAATTTACAATGTTTTATTTGTATTTTGCGTTTTTTTTCAATACAAATTTACCTTATTGTATGTGTGCATTTTGTATATTAATTTTAATACAAATTTAATTATTCTATGTGTATTTTTGTATATGTATTTTTTTTTAAAAATATGCTTTATCTTATGGGTATTTTGCATCTTTGTTTTCATACAAATTTAAATTATTTTATTGATATTCTGTGTACTTATTTTGATACGATTTTACATTATTCTATTTATAAAAAAAATAAATACATAATACACAAAAATAGATATGCAAAATACATATAAACAATGTAAATTTGTTTCAAAATATATATACGAATACACATGACATGGGTATTTTGAATCTTAATTTTCATACAAATTTACATTATTTTATTAATATTTTCTGTATTTATTTTGATACGATTTTACATTATTTTATTTGTGTTTTGTATATATTTTTTTATACATATTTACATTATTTAATGTGTTTTTTGTATATATATTTGATACAAATTTACGTTATTTTAAGTCTATATGTTTATATATTTTCATTCAAATTTACATTATTTTATGTGTATTTTCTATATGTATTTCAATACAAATTTACCTAATTTTATGTTTTTGTATATTTATTTTCATACAAGTTTAAATTATTTTGTGTATTTTGTATATAGTTTTATACAAATTTATGTTATTTTATGTGTATTTTGTATATCTATTTTCATACAAATACACATTCTTTTCATGATATTTTTTAGTTTTATTTTGACACGAATTAACATTATTTAATTTGTATTTTGTATATATATTTTATACGTATTTACATTATTTCAAGTGTATTTTGTATATATATTTCTAGAAATCTACGTTATTTTATGTGTATTCGTATATATTTTGAAACAAATTTACATTGTTTTATGTGTATTTTGCATATTTTTTCAATACAAATTTACATTATTGTATCTGCATTTTGTATATTAGTTTTAATACAAATTTGATTAATCTATGTGTATTTTTGTGTATGTATTTTTATAAAAATATGCTTTATTTTATGGGTATTTTGCATCTTTATTTTCATACAAATTTACATTATTTTATTGATATTCTGTGTATTTATTTGGTATGATTTTACATTATTCTATGTGTATTTTGTATATATATTTTATATAAAATGTATTTGTTTTCATTTCATACAAATCTAAATTATTTTATGTGTTTTTTGTACATGTATTTAAATACAAATTTAACCAGTTATATGTGTATTTTGTATGTCTATTTTGTATGTATATTTTCATAGAAATTTACTCTATTTTATGAGTATTCGTATATATATTTTGATACAAATTCATTATTGATGTGTATTTTGCATATCTATTTCAATACAAATTTTCTTTATTGTACGTGCATTTTGTATATTTATTTTAATACAAATTTAATTATTTTATATGTATTTTTGTATATATATTTTGCGTTATTATATGGATATTTTGCAGCTTTATTTTCATACAAATTTACATTATTTTATTGATATTCTCTTTATTCATTTTGATACGATTTAACATTATTCTATGTGTATTTTGTATATATTTTTTATACATATTTACATTATTTAAGGTTTATTTTGTATATATATTTCATCCAAATTTACATTATTTTATGTGTATTTGTTTATATATTTTTATACAAATTTACATTATTTTATGTGTATTTTGTATATACATTTTCATAAAAAATTACGTTATTTTATTGTGTGTATTCGTATATATTTTGATACAAATTTTATACAAATTCATGTTATTTAATGTGTATTTGTATATATATTTTCATACAAATTTATATTATTTTATATGAATTTTTTCATATATTTCATTACAAATTTACCTTATTTTATGTTAATTTTGTATATTTATTTCATTCAATTTTAAATTATTTTATGTGTATATTTGTATTTTTATTTAGTTTTTTATGTATTTTGTATATATATTTTCATCCAAAATTACATGATTATATTGGTATTTTCATAATTTAATTCGATACGAATTTAGATTATTTCATAGGTATTTTGTATACATATTTTTATACTCATTTACATTATCTAATGTGTGTTTTGTATATATATTTTTATGCAAATTTATTTTATGTTCATTTATGTACATATATTTTTATAGAAATTTGCGTTATTTTATGTATAGTTTTATATAAATTTACGTTATTTTATGTGCATTTTGTATATTTATATTTATAAAAATACACATTCTTTTATTGCTATATTGTTTATTTATATTTATACGAATTTATATTATTTTGTGTATTTTGTATACATTTTTTATACGTATTTACTTACTTTTATGTGTATTTTGTATATGTATTTTTATAGAAATCTACGTTATTTTATGTGTATTCGCATATATATTTTGAAACAAATTTACATTATTTTATATGTATTTTGCATATCTATTTCAATACAAATTTACCTTATTGTATGTGCATTTTGTATATTTATTTTGATACAAATTCAAATATTTTATGTGTATTTTGGTATCAATAATTTTATAAAAAATGCGTTATTTTATAGGTATTTTGCATCTTAATTTTAATACAAATTTACATTATTTTATTAATATTCTGTGTATATTTTGATACGATTTTACATTATTCTATTTGTGTTTTGTATATATTTTTTATACATATTTACATTATTTAATGTGTATTTTGTATATATATTTCATACAAATTTACGTTATTATATGTGTATTTGTTTATATATTTTCTTTCAAATTTACATTATTTTATGTGTATTTTGTATATGTATTTCAATAGAAATTAACCTAATTTTATGTGTATTTTGTATATTTCTTTTCAGACAAATTTAAATTATTTTTGTGTATTTTTGTATATAGTTTTATACAAATTTAGGATATTTTATGTACGCATTTACATTATTTAATGTGTGTTTTGTATATATATTTTTATCCAAAGTTAATTTATTTTACGTTCATTTTTGGACATATATTTTTATAGAAATTAGCGTTATTTTATATTAATTTGTATATGTTTTCTCATACAAATTTACATTATTTTATTGCTATTTTGTTTATTTAGTTTGATACAAATTAAATGAATATATGTGTATTTTGTACATATTTTTTATACGTATTTACATTACTTAATGTGAATTTTGTTTATATATTTTTAAACAAATTTACGTCATTATATGTATTTTTATAAATATTTTGATACAAATTTACATTATTTTATGTATTTTGTATATACATTTCAATTCAAATTTAGCTTATTTTATCTGTATTTTGTATATCTATTTTCATACGAATTTAATTACTTCTGTGTATTTTTGTATATAGTTTTATACAAATTTACGTTATTTTATGTGTATTTTGTATATTTATATTTATACAAATACACATTCTTTTATTGGTATTTTGTTTATTTATTTTGATACTAATTTACATTATTTTATGTGTATTTTGTATACATTTTTTATACGTATTTACTTCATTTTACGTGTATTTTGTATATATATTTTTATACAAATCTACGTTATTTTATGTGTATTCGTATATATATTTTGAAACAAATTTACATTGTTTTATATGTATTTTGCATATCTATTTCAATACAGATTTACCTTATTGTATGTGTATTTTGTATATTTATTTTAATACAAATAAATTTTTTTATGTGTATTTTTGTATATATATTTAAAAAAATGCGTTATTTTATGGGTATTTTGCTTCTTTATTTTCATACAAATTTACATTATTTTATTAATATTCTGTGTATTTATTTTGATACGACTTTACATTATTCTATTTGTGTTTTGTATATATTTTTTTTTTACAAATTTACGTAATTTTAAGTGTATTTGTTTATGTATTTTCATTCAAATTTACAGTATTTTATGTGTATTTTGTATATGTATTTCAATACAAATTTACCTAATTTTATGTATTTTGAATATTTATTTTCATACAAATTTAAATTATTTTGTGTATTTTGTATATAGTTTTATACAAATTTATATATTTATCTTATGTGTATTTTGTATATTTATTTTCATACAAATACACATTCTTTTATTGACATTTTGTTTATTTATTTTGACGCGAGTTTACATTATTTAATGTGTATTTTGTATATATATTTTTATACGTATTTACATCCTTTCATGTGTATTTTGTATATTTATAAAAAATGCGTTATTTTATGGGTATTTTGCATCTTTATTTTCATACAAATTTACATTATTTTATTTACATTCTGTGTATTTATTTTAATTCGATTTTACATTAATCTATTTGTGTTTTGTATATATATTTTTTATACATATTTACATTATTTAATGAGTATTTTTTATATATATTTTATTCAAATTTATGTTAATTTAAGTGTATTTGTTTATATATTTTCATTCAAATTTACATTATTTTATGTGTATTTTGTATATGTATTTCTTTGCAAATTTACCTAGTCTTATGTGTATTTTGTATATTTGTTTTCATACAAATTTAACTTATTTTTGTGTATTTTTATATATAGTTTTATACAAATTTACGTTATTTTATGTGTATTTTGTATATGTATTTTCATACAAATACACATTCTTTTATTGATATTTTAACTTTATTTTGACACGAATTTACATTATTTAATGTGTATTTTGTATATATATTTTTATACGTATTTACAACATTTCATGTGTATTTTGTATATATATTTCTATAAAAATCTACGTTATTTTATGTGTATTCGTATATATATTTTGAAACAAATCTACATTATTTTAGGAGTATTTTGTAGATATATTTCATTATAAATTTGCCTTATTTTAAGTTTATTTTTATATCTTTTTTCATTCAAATTCAAATCATTTTATGTGTATATTTATTTGTATTTACGTTATTTTATGTGTATTTTCTATATATATTTTCATTCAAAATTACATTATTTTATCGGTATTTTGTTCATTTATTTCGATACGAATTTAGATTATTTCATGTGTATTTTGCATATGTATTTCAATACAAATTTATCTAATTTTATGTGTATTTTGTATATTTATTTTCATACAAATTTAAATTATTTTGTGTTTTTTTGTATATACATATAGAGTAAATTTCTATGAAAATATATATTCAAAATACATATAAAATTATGTAAATAAGTATAAAATTATATATATCAAATACACCTAAAAAAAAAACTAGTATCAAAATAAATAAATAAAATTCCGATAAAAGAACGTATATTTGTAGGAAAATAAATATACAAAATACACGTAAAATTACGAAAATTTGAATAAAAATATATACAAAAATACACACAATTAATTTCAATTTGTATGAAAATAGATATCCAAAATACACATATAATTAGTTAAATTTGTATTAAAATACATGTACAAAATTCACATAAAATAATGTAAATTTGTATGAAATGAAAACAAATTCACATAAAATAACGTACATTGGTATAAAATAGATATACAAAATATACATAGAATAATGTAAAATCGTATCAAAATAAATACACAGGATATCAATAAAATAATGTAATTTTGTATGAAAATAAAGATGCAAAATACCCATAAAATAAAGCATACAAAATACACACAAAATAAGCTAAATTTGAATTGAAATATATATACAAAACACATAAAATAAAGTAAATTCGTTTCAAAATATTTTTAACAAATACACATATAATAACGTAAATTTGTAAAAAAAATATATATACAAAATACACATTAAGTAATGTAAATACGTATAAAAAAATATTTACAAAATACACCAATAATCAAGTCATTCGTATCAAAATAAATCAACAAAAAACTAATTAAATAATGTAAATTTGTATGAGAAAACATATACAAAATACACATAAAATAACGTTTTAAGTTTCTATAAAAATATATGTACAAAAATGCACATAAAATTAGTTTGCATAAAAAAATATATACAAAACACACATTACATAATGTAAATGAGTATAAAAATATGTATACAAAATACCTATGAAATAATCTAAATTCGTATCGAGTTAAATTAAGAAAATAACAATAAAATAATGTTATTTTGGATGAAAATATATATAGAAAACACACATAAAATAACCTAAATACAAATACAAATATACACATTAAATAATTTAAAATTGAATGAAATAAATATACAAAATAAACATAAAATAAGGTAAATTTGTAATAAAATATATGTAAGAATACACATAAAATAATATAAATTTGTATGAAAATATATATACAAATAGACATAAAATAACATGAATTTGTATAAAATTTGTTTCAAAATATATACGAATACACACAATAAAATAACTCAAATTTTTATGAAAATGTATATAAAATACACATAAAATAATTTAAATACGTAGGAAAATATATATACAAAATACATAAAACAATGAAAATTCGTAAAAAATTAAATACACAAAATTCCAATAAAAGAATGTATATTTGTAGGAAAATATATATACAAAAAACAAATAAAATAACTAAAATTTGTATAAAAATATATACAAAAAATACACAAAAATAATTTAAATTGGTTTGAAAATAGATATGCAAAATACACATAAAGTTAGGCAAATTTGTATTGAAATACATATACAAAACTCACATAAAATAATGTAAATTTGTATGAAAATATATAAACAAATACATATAAAATAACGTAAATTTGGATAAAATATATATACAAAATATACATTAAATATTTTAAATATGAATAAAAGTATATTATATTATATATATTTTTATTGATATTTGCGTTATTTATGTGTATTTTGTATATGTTTTCTAATAGAAATTTACATTATTTTATAGGTATTTTGTCAATATTTTTTATACGAATTACATGATTATTTGTGTATTTTGTAGATTTTTTTTATACGTATTTACATTATTTAATGTGTATTTTGTTTATATATTTTTATACAAATTTACGTTATTATATGTGTATTTGTATAAGTATTTTGATACAAATTTACATTATTTTATGTATTTTGTATATATATTTCAATTCAAATTTAGCTTATTTTATGTGTATTTTGTATATCTATTTATTTTAATACAAAATCAAATATTTTATGTTTTTTCGTATATATATTTTTATAAAAAATGCATTATTTTATGGGTATTTTGCATCTTAATTTTCATACAAATTTACATTATTTTATTAATATTTTCTGTATTTATTTTGATGCGATTTTACATTATTTAATTTGTGTTTTGTATATATTTTTGTATTCATTTTTACATTATTTAATGTGTTTTTTGATTATATATTTGATACAAATTTACGTTATTTTAAGTCTATATGTTTATATATTTTCATTCAAATTTACATTATTTAATGTGTATTTTGTATATGTATTTCAATACAAATTTACCTAATTTTATATGTTTTTTGTATATTTATTTTCATACAAGTATATTTTTGTGTATTTTTTTATATAGTTTTTTACAAATTTAGGTTATTTTATGTGTATTTTGTACATCTATTTTCATACAAATACACATTCTTTTCATGATATTTTGTTTATTTTTTTTGACACGAATTAACATTATTTAATGAGTATTTTGTATATATATTTTTATACGTATTTACATTATTTCAAGTGTATTTTGTATATATATTCTATAGAAATCTGCATTATTTTATGTGTATTCGTATATATATTTTGAAACAAATTTACATTGTTTTATGTGTATTTTGCATATTTTTTTAATACAAATTTACCTTATTGTATGTGCATTTTGTATATTAATTTTAATACAAATTTGATTAATCTATGTGTATTTTTGTATATGTATTTTTTAAAAAATATGCTTTATTTTATGGGTATTTTGCATCTTTATTTTCATACAAATTTACATTATTTTATTGATATTCTGTGTATTTATTTTGATATGATTTTACATTATTCTATGTGTATTTTGTATATATATTTTATATAAAATGAATTTGTTTTCATTTCATACAAATCTACATTATTTTGTGTTTTTTGTACATGTATTTAAATACAAATTTAACTAGTTATATGTGTATTTTGTATATCTATTTTGTATGTATATTTTCATAGAAATTTACTCTATTTTATGAGTATTCGTATATATATTTTGATACAAATTTACATTATTAATGTGTATTTTGCATATCTATTTCAATACAAATTTACTTTATTGTACGTGCATTTAGTATATTTATTTTAATACAAATTTAATTATTTTATATGTATTTTTGTATATATATTTTTATGCAAATATGCGTTACTATATGGATATTTTGCATCTTTATTTTCATACAAATTTATATTATTTTATTGATATTCTCTTTATTTATTTTGATACGATTTAACATTATTCTATGTGTTTTTTGTATATATTTTTTTTATATATATATTTACATTATTTAATGTTAATTTTGTATATATTTTTTATCCAAATTTACATTATTTTATGTGTATTTGTTTATATATTTTCATACATATTTACACTATTTTATGTGTTTTTTGTATATATATTTTTCTACGTATTTAAATTATTTTATGTGTATTTTGTATATACATTTTCATAAAAAAATTACGTTATTTTATTGTGTGTATAAGTATATATTTTGATACAAATTTTATACAAATTCATGTTATTTAATGTGTATTTGTATATCTATTTTCATACAAATTTATATTATTTTACGTGTATTTTTTCATATATTTCATTACAAATTTACCTTATTTTATGTTTATTTTGTATATTTATTTCATTCAATTTTAAATTATTTTATGTGTATATTTGTATTTGTATTTAGGTTATTTTATGTGTTAAATATATATACGAATACACATAAAATAACGTAGATTTCTATAGAAATATATATATATATATATATACAAAATACACATTAAATAATTTAAATTCTCGTCAAAATAAATAAACAAAATATCAATAAAAGAATATGTATTTGTATGAAAATAGATATACAAAATACTCATAAAATAACCTGTTTGTATAAAACTATATACAAAAATAATTTAAATTTGTATGAAAATAAGTATACAAAATACACATAAAATTAGGTAAATTTGTATTGAAATACATATACAAAATACACATAAAATAATGGAAATTTGAATGAAAATATATAAACATGTACACTTAAAATAACGTAAATTTGTATCAAATATATTTACAAAATACACAATAAATAATGTAAATATGTATAAAAAAATATATACAAAACACAAATAGAATAATGTAAAATCGTATCAACACTAAATACACAGAATATTAATAAAATAATGTAAATTTGTATGAAAATAAAGATGCAAAATAGCCATAAAATAACGCATTTTTTATAAAAATATATATACCCAAATACACATAAAATATTAAAATTTGTATTAAAATAAATATAAAAAATGCACATACTATAAGGTAAATTTGTATTGAAATAGATATGCAAAATACATATAAAACAATGTAAATTTGTTTCAAAATATATATACGAATACACATAAAATAACGTAGATTTCTATAAAAATATATACACATAAAATGAAGTAAATACGCATAAAAAAAATGAATACAAAAAATACATAAAAATCGTATCAAAATAAATAAACAAAATACCAGTAAAAGAATGTGTATTTGTATCAATATAAATATACAAAATATACATAAAATATCGTAAATTTGTTTAAAACTATATACAAAAATACACAGAAGTAATTAAATTTGTATGAAAATATATATACAAAATACAGCTAAAATGAGCTAAATTTGATTTGAAATGTACATACAAAATACATAAAATAATGCAAATCTGTATCAAAATATTTATACAAATACATATAATAACGTAGATTTGTTTAAAAATATATAAACAAAATACACATTAAGTAATGTAAATACGTATAAAAAATATGTACAAAATACACATATAATCATGTAATTCGTATCAAAATAAATAAACAAAATAGCAATAAAATAATGTAAATTTGTATGAGAAAACATATACAAATAACGCAAATTTCTATAAAAATATATGTACAAAAATGCACATAAAATAAAGTAAATTTGCTAAAAAATATATATACAAAACACACACTAAATAAGGTAAATGCGTACATAAAATAACCTAAATTTGTATAAAACTATATACAAAAATACACAAAAATAATTTAAATTTGTTTGAAAAGAAATATACAAAATACACATAAAATTAGGTAAATTTGTATTGAAATACATATACAAAATACACATCAAATAATGTAAAATTGAATGAAAATATATAAACAAATACACTTAAAATAACGTAAATTTGTATAAAATATATATGCAAGATACACATTAAATAATGTAAATGTGTATAAAAAATATATATACAAAAAACAAATAGAATAATGTAAAATCGTATCAAAATAAATACACAGAATATCAATAAAATAATGTAAATTTGTATGAAAATAAAGATGCAAACTTCCCAAAAATTATCGCATTTTTTATAAAAATATATTTAAAAAAATACACATCAAATATTTAAATTTGTATTGAAATAAATATACAAAATACATATACAGTAAGGTAAATTTGTATTGAAAGAGATATTCAAAAATACATATAAAACAATGTAAATTTGTTTCAAAATATATATACGAATACACATAAAATAAAGTAGATTTCTATAGAAATATATATACAAAATACATATGAAATTATGTAAATACGTATAAAAATATATATACAAAATACATATCAAATAATGTAAATTCGTGTCAAAATAAATAAACAAAATATCATGAAAAGAATGTGTATTTGTATGAAAATAGATAATAGATAATAAACTTGTATAAAATATATATGCAAGATACACATTAAATAATATAAATATGTATAAAAAAGTATATACAAAAAACAAATAGAATAATGTAACATCGTATCAAAATAAATACACCGAATATTAATAAAATAATGTAAATTTGTATGAAAATAAAGATGCATAATTCTATAAATAGCGCATTTATTATAAAAATATATATACCAAAATACACATCAAATATTTAAATTTGCATTGAAATAAATATACAAAATGCACATACAATAAGGTAAATTTGTATTGAAAGAGATATGCAAAAATATATATAAAACAATGTAAATTTGTTTCAAAACATATATACGAATACAAATAAAAAAACGTAGATTTCTATAAAAATATATATACAAAATACACATAAAATTAAGTAAATGCGTATAAAAAAAATGTATACAAAATACACATAAAATAATGTAATTTCGAATTAAAATAAATGTAAATTTGAATGAAAATATAAATACAAATACACTTAAAATAACGTAAATTTGTATAAACTATACATGCAAGATACACATTAAATAATGTAAATGTGTATAAAAAAATATATACAAAAAAACAAATAGAATAATGTAAAATCGTATCAAAATAAATACACAGAATATCAATAAAATAATGTAATATAAATATATAAATTATCGCATTTTTTATAAAAATATATATACCAAAGTACACATAAAATATTTAATTTTGTATTGAAATAAATATACAAAATGCATATACAGTAAGGTAAACTTGTATAAAAAGAGATATATACATATAAAACAATGTAAATTTGTTTCAAAATATATAAACGAATACACATAAAATAAAGTAGATTTCTATAGAAATATATATACAAAATACATATGAAAATATGTAAATACGTATAAAAATATATATACAAAATACATATCAAATAATGTAAATTCGTGTCAAAATAAATAAACAAAATATCATGTAAAGAATGTGTATTTGTATAAAAATAGATAATAGATAATAAATTTGTATAAAATATATTTGCAAGATACTCATTAAATAATGTAAATATGTATAAAAAAGTATATACAAAAAACAAATAGAATATTGTAAATTCGTATCAAAATAAATACACCGAATATTAATAAAATAATGTAAATTTGTATGAAAATAAAGATGCAAAATTCCCATAAAATAGCGCATTTCTAATAAAAATATATATACCAAAATACACATAAAATTTTTAAATTTGTATTGAAATAAATATACAAAATGCACATACAATAAGGTAAATTTGTATTGAAAGAGATATGCAAAAATACATATAAAACAATGTAAATTTGTTTCAAAATATATATACGCATACAAATAAAAAAACGTAGATTTCTATAAAAAATATATATACAAAATACACATAAAATTAAGTAAATACGTATAAAAAAATGTATACAAAATACACATAAAATAATGTAAATTCGATTTAAAATAAATAAACAAAATACCAATAAAAGAATGTGTATTTGGATAAATATAAATATAAAAAATACATATACAAAATAAACATAAAATAAGGTAGATTTGTAATAAAATATATGTACAAAATACACATAATATAATGTAAATTTATATGAAAATATATATACAAATACACATAAAATACCATGAATTTGTATAAAAATATATATTCAAAATAAATATAAAATAATGTAAAAGCGTATAAAAATATATATACAAAGTACATATAAAATAATGTAAATTCGTATCAATATAAATCAACAAAACACCAATAAAATAATATATATATATGAATGAAAATAAATTTACAAAATACACATAACATAACTAAAATTTGTATTAAAATATATACAAAAATACATAGATATAATTTGATTTTGTATGAAAATAGATATATAAAATACACATAAAACTAGGTAAATTTCTTTTGAAATGTATATACAAAATAGCCATAAAATATTGTAAACTTGTGTTAAAATATATAAACAAATACATATAAAATAACGTAAATTTGTATGAAAAATATATACAAAATACACATAGAATAATGTCAATTCGTATCAAAATGAATGAGCAGAATATCAATAAAATAATGTATATTTGTATGAAAATAAAGATGCAAAATACCCAAAAAATAAAGCATATGTTTATAAAAATACAGATACAAAAATACACATCGAATAATTAAATTTGTATTAAATTAATATACAAAATGCGTATATAATAAGGTAAATTTGTATTGAAAAAATATGCAACATACACGTTTACTCATACAAATTTATATTATTTTATTGGTATTTTGTTTATTTATTTTGATACGAATTACATGATTATATGTGTATTTTGTACACATTTTTTTATACGTATTTACATTATTTAATGTGTATTTTGTTTATATATTTTCATACAAATTTACGTTATTATATGTGTATTTGTATAAATATTTTGATACAAATTTACTTTATTTCATGTATTTTGTATATATATTTCAATTCAAATTTAGCTTATTTTGTGTGTATTTTGTATATATTTTCATACAAATTTAATTACTTGTGTATTTATGTATATAGTTTTATATAAATTTACGTTATTTTATGTGTATTTTGTATATTTATATTTATACAAATACACATTCTTTTATTGGTATTTTGTTTATTTATTTTGATACGAATTTACATTATTTTATGTGTATTTTGTATACATTTTTTTATACGTATTTACTTCATTTTATGTGTATTTTGTATATATATATATTTATAGAAATCTACGTTATTTTATGTGTATTCGTATACATATTTTGAAACAAATTTACATTGCTTTATATGTATTTTGCGTATCTATTTCAATAAAAATTTACCTTATTGTATGTGTTTTTTAGATATTTATATTAATACAAAACTAATTTTTATAGGTGTATTTTGGTATATATATTTAAAAAAAAAATGCGTTATTTTATGGGTATTTTGCCTCTTTATTTTCATACAAATTTACATTATTTTATTAATATTCTGTGTATTTATTTTGATACGATTTTACATTATTCTATTTGTGTTTTGTATATATTTTTTTATACAAATTTACGTTATTTTAAGTGTATTTGTTTATGTATTTTCATTCAAATTTACATTATTTTATGCGTATTTTGTATATGTATTTCCATACAAATTTACCAAATTTTATGTGTATTTTGTATATTTATTTTCATACAAATTTAAAATATTTTTGTGTATTTTTGTATATAGTTTGATACAAATTTAGGTTATTTTATGTGTATTTTGTATATCTATTTTCATACAAATACACATTCTTTTATTGATATTTTGTTTATTTCTTTTGACGCGAATTTACATTATTTAATGTGTCTTTTGTATATATATTTTTATACGTATTTACATCATTTCATGTGTATTTTGTATAGTTTTAAACAAATTTATATTATTTAATGTGTATTTTGTATATATATATATATACAAATACACATTCTTTTATTGGTATTTTGTTTATTTATTTTGATACTAATTTACATTATTTTATGTGTATTTTGTATACATTTTTTATACGTATTTACTTAATTTTATGTGTATTTTGCATATATATTTTTATAGAAATCTACCTTATTTCATGTGCATTCGTATATATATTTTGAAACAAATTTACATTGTTTATATGTAATTTGCATATCTATTTTTGTGTATTCTGTATTTATTTTTGTTATACATAGAATAATGTAAAATCGTATCAAAATAGGTACACAGAATATCAATAAAATAATTTAAATTTGTATGAAAATAAAGATGCAAAATACCCATAAGATAAAGCATTTTTTTTAAATACATATACAAAAATACACATAGAATAATTATATTTGTATTAAAATTAATATACAAAATGCACACATACAATAAGGTAAATTTGTATTGAAAAAAAAACGCAAAATACAAATAAAACAGTGTAAATTTGTTTCAAAATATATATACGAATACACATAAAATAACGTAGATTTCTATAGAAATATATATACAAAATACACATGAAATTATGTAAATACTTATAAAATATATATATATATATATATATATATATATATATATATATATATATATATATATATATATATATATATATATATATATATATATATATATATATATATATATATATATATATATATATATATATATATAATACATATTAAGTAATGTAAATTCGTAACAAAATAAATAAACAAAATATCATGAAAAGAATGTGTATTTGTATGAAAATAAATAATAGATAATAAATTTGTATGTAATATATATGCAAGATACACATTAAATAATGTTAATATGTATAAAAAAAATATATACAAAAAACAAATAGAATAATATAAAATCGTATCAAAATAAATACACCGAATATTAATAAAATAATATAAATTTGTATGAAAATAAAGATGCAAAATTCCCATCAAATAGCGCATTTCTTATAAAAATATATATACCAAAATACACATAAAATATTTAAATTTGTAATGAAATAAATATACAAAATGCACATACAATAAGGTAAACTTCTGTTGAAAGAGATATGCAAAAATACATATAAAAAATTGTAAATTTGTTTCAAAATATATATACGAATAGACATAAAATAACGTAGATTTCTATAAAAATATATATACAAAATACACATAAAATTAGGTAAATACGTATAAAAAAATGTAAACAAAATACACATAAAATAATATAAATTCGAAACAAAATAAATAAACAAAATACCAATAAAAGAATGTGTATTTGTTCTGTGTATTTTTGTATATAGTTTTATACAAATTTACGATACAAATACAAATACAAAAATACATATTAAATAATTTAAAATTGAATGAAATAAATATACAAAATAAACATAAAATAAGGTAAATTTGCAATAAAATATATGTAAAAATACACATGAAATAATATAAATTTGTATGAAAATATATATTCAAATACACATAAAATAACATAAATTTGTATAAAATTTGTTTCAAAATATATACGAATACACACAATAAAATAACGTAAATTTTTATGAAAATGTATATATAAAATACACATAAAATAATTTAAATACGTAGAAAATATATATAAAATACACATAAAATAATGAAAATTTGTAAAAATTAAATACACGAAATTCCAATAAAAGAATGTATATTTGTAGGAAAATATATATAAAAACAAATCAAATAACTAAATTTGTATAAAAATATATACAAAAATACACAAAAATAATTTAAGTTTGTTTGAAAATAGATATGCAAAATACACATAAAGTTAGGCCAATTTGTATTTTGTATATCTATTTGTATACGTATTTACTTAATTTATGTGTATTTTGTATATATATTTTTATAGAAATCTACGTTATTTTATGTGTATTCGTATATATATTTTGAAACAAATTTACATTGTTTTATATGTATTTTTGCATATCTCTTTCAATACAAGTTCATATTATTGTATGTGCATTTTGTATATTTACTTCAATACAAATTTAAATATTTTATGTGTATTTTGGTATATATATTTTTATAAGAAATGCGCTATTTGATGGGAATTTTGCATCTTTATTTTCATACAAATTTACATTATTTTATTAATATTCGGTGTATTTATTTTGATACGATTTCACATTATTCTATTTGTTTTTTGTATATATTTTTTTTTATACATATTTATATTATTTAATATGTATCTTGCATATATATTTCATACAAATTTATTATCTATTATTTATTTTCATACAAATACACATTCTTTTCATGATATTTTGTTTATTTATTTTGACACGAATTTACCTTGATATGTATTTTGTATATATATTTTTATACGTATTTACATAATTTCATGTGTATTTTGTATACATATTTCTATAGAAATCTACGTTATTTAATGTGTATTCGTATATATATTTTGAAACAAATTTACTTTGTTTTATATGTATTTTTGAATATCTCTTTCAATACATATTTACCTTACTGTATATGCATTTTGTATATTTATTTCAATACAAATTTAAATATTTTATGTGCATTTTGGTATATATATTTAAAAAAAAATGCGCTATTTTATGGGAATTTTGCATCTTTCTTTTCATACAAATTTACATTATTTTATTGATATTCTGTGTATTTATATTGATAGGATTTTACATTATTCTATTTCTTTTTTGTATATATTTTTTTATACACATTTACATTATTTAATGTGTATTTTGTATATATATTTTATACAAATTTACGTTATTTTAAGTGTATTTGTTTATATATTTTCATTCAAATTTACATTATTCTATGTGTATTTTGTATATGTATTTCAATACAAATTTACCTAATTTTATGTGTATTTTGTATATTTCTTTTCATACAAATTTTAAATATTTTTGTGTATTTTTGTATATAGTTTTAAACAAATTTAGGTTATTTTATGTACGTATTTACTTTATTTAATGTGTGTTTTGTATATATATTTTTATGCAAATATACTTTATTTTATGTGCATTTTTGTACATATATTTTTTTAGAAATTTGCGTTAATTTATGTGTATTTGTATATGTTTCATACAAATTTACATTATTTTATTGCTATTTTGTTTATTTATTTTGATACGAATGAAAATAGATATACAAAATATACAAAAAATAAACTAAATTTGTATTGAAATATATATACAAAATACATAAAATAATGTAAATTTGTATCAAAATATTTTAACAGATGCGCATAAAATAACGTAAATTTGTTTTAAAATATACAAATACACATTAAATAATGTAAATATGTATAAAAAAAATATATACAAAACACAAATAGAATAATGTAAAATCGTATCAAAATAAATACACAGAATATTAATAAAACAATGTAAATTTGTATGAAAATAAAGATGCAAAATACCCATTAAATAACGCATTTTTTATAAAAATATACATACCAAAATACACATGAAAAAATTAATTTGTATTAAAATAAATATACAAAATACACATACAATAAGGTAAATCTGTATTTAAATAGATATGCAAAATACATATAAAACAATGTAAATTTGTTTCAAAATATATATACGAATACTCATAAAATAACGTAGATTTGTATAAAAATATATATACAAAATACACATAAAATGAAGTAAATACGTATAAGAAAATGTATACAAAATACACATAAAATAATGTAAATTCGTATCAAAATAAATAAACAAAATACCAATAAAAGAATGTGTATTTGTATAAATATAAATATACAAAATACACATAAAATAACGTAAATTTGTATAAAACTATACAAAAATACACAGAAGTAATTAAATTCGTATGAAAATAGATATACAAAATACAGATAAAATAAGCTAAATTTGAATTGAAATGTATATACAAAATACAATATTTTATGTGTATATTTGTATTTGTATTTAGGTTATTTTATGTGTATTTTGTATATATATTTTCATCCAAAATTACATTATTTTATTGGTATTTTCTTAATTTAATTCGATACGAATTTAGATTATTTCATAGGTATTTTCTATACATATTTTTATACTCATTTACATTATCTAATGTGTGTTTTGTATATATATTTTTATGCAAATTTATTTGATGTTAATTTTTGTACATATATTTTTATAGAAATTTGCGTTATTTTATGTATATAGTTTTATATAAATTTACGTTATTTTATGTGCATTTTGTATATTTATATTTATACAAATACACATTCTTTTATTGGTATATTGTTTATTTACATATATACGAATTTACATTATTTTATGTGAATTTTGTATACATTTTTTTATACGTAATTACTTAAAGTTATGTGTATTTTGTATATGTATTTTTATAGAAATCTACGTTATTTTATGTGTATTCGTATATATATTTTGAAACAAATTTACATTATTTTATATGTATTTTGCATATCTATTTCAATACAAATTTACCTTATTGTATGTGCATTTTGTATATTTATTTTAATACAAATTGAAATATTTTATGTGTATTTTGGTATCAATAATTTTATAAAAAAACGAAAATTTGTATAAAAAAATATGTACAAAACACAAATAGAATAATGTAAAATCGTATCAAAATAAATACACAGAATATTAATAAAATAATGTAAATTTGTATGAAAATAAAGAAGCAAAATACCCATAAAATAACGATAAAATATATATACCAAAAAACACAACAAAAAATTTAATTTGTATTAAAATAAATATACAAAAAACACATACAATAAGGTAAATTTGTATTGAAATAGATATGGAAAATATATATAAAACAATGTAAATTTGTTTCAAAATATATATACGAATACACATAAAATAACGAAGATTTCAATAAAAATATATATACAAAATACACATAAAATGAAGTAAATACGTATAAAAAAATGTATACAAAATACACATAAAATAATGTAAATTCGTATGAAAATAAATAAACAAAATACCGATAAAAGAATGTGTATTTGTATGAATATAAATATACAAATTACACATAAAATAACGTAAATTTATATAAAACTATATAAAAAAATACACAGAAGTAATTAAATTTGTATGAAAATATATACAAAATACACGATATAAGCTAAATTTGAATGGAGCTATATATACAAACAACATGAAATAAAGTAAATTTGTATCAAAATATTCATACAAATACACATATAATAACGTAAATTTGTATGAAAATATATAAACAAAATACACATTAAATAATGTAAATACGTATAAAAAAATATGTACAAAATACACATATAATCATGTACTTCGTATCAAAATAAATAAACAAAATACCAATAAAATAATATAAATTTGTATGAGTAAACGTGTATGTTGCATATTTTTTCAATACAAATTTACCTTATTATATACGCATTTTGTATATTAATTTTAATACAAATTTAATTATTCGATGTGTATTTTTTATCTGTATTTTTATAAACATATGCTTTATTTTTTGGGTATTTTGCATCTTTATTTTCATACAAATTTACATTATTTTATTGACATTCTGCTGATTCATTTTGATACGAATTGACATTATTCTATGTGTATTTTGTATATATTTTTCATACAAATTTACGTTATTTTATGTGTAAAAATATGTACAAAATACACATATAATCATGTAATTCGTATCAAAATAAATAAACAAAATACCAATAAAATAATATAAATTTGTATGAGTAAACGTGTATGTTGCATATTTTTTCAATACAAATTTACCTTATTATATACGCATTTTGTATATTAATTTTAATACAAATTTAATTATTCGATGTGTATTTTGTATCTGTATTTTTATAAACATATGCTTTATTTTTGGGTATTTTGCATCTTTATTTTCATACAAATTTACATTATTTTATTGATATTCTGCTCATTCATTTTGATACGAATTGACATTATTCTATGTGTATTTTGTATATATTTTTCATACAAATTTACGTTATTTTATGAGTATTTGTTTATATATTTTGATACATATTTACAATATTTTATGTATTTTGTATATACATTTCAAAAGAAATTTACCTTGTTTTATGTGTATTTTGTATATCTATTTTCATACAAACTCAAATTATTTCTATGTATTTTTGTATATATTTTAATACAAATTTTAGTTATGTTATGTGTATTTTGTAAATTTATTTTCATTCAAATATATATTATTTTATTGGTGTTTTGTTGATTTATATTGATACGAATTTACATTATTTTATATGTACTTTGTATATATATTTTTACACGCTTTTACATTATTTAATATTTATTTTGAATATAATATTATATTTTTATACAAATTCATGATATTTTATGTGTATTTGTATATATATTTTTATATAAATTTACATTGTTTTATGTGTATTTTGTACATATATTTTTTTACAAATCTATCTTATTTTATGTTTATTTTGTATGTGTATTTTGTATATTTATATTTATCCAAATACACATTCTTTTATTGGTATTTTGTTTATTTATTTTAATTCGAATTTACATTATTTTATGTGTATTTTGTATACATTTTTTATACATATTTACTTAATTTTAAGTGTATTTTGTATATATATTTTATAGAAATCTACGTTTTTTTATTTGTATTCGTATATATATTTTGAAACAAATTTACATTGTTTTATATGTATTTTTGCATATCTCTTTCAATACAAATTTACCTTATTGTATGTGCATTTTGTATATTTATTTCAATGCAAATTTAAATATTTTATGTATATTTTGGGATATATATTTTTATAAGATTACGAAAATTTGAATAAAAATATATACAAAAAAACAAAAAAATAAATTTCAATTTGTATGAAAATAGATATACAAAATACACATATAATTTGTTAAATTTGTATTTAAATACATGTACAAAATACACATTAAATAATGTAAATTTGTATTGAATGAAAACAAATTCACGTAAAATTCGCGTCAAAATAAATAAACAAAATATCAATAAAAGAATGTGTATTTGTATGAAAATAGATATACAAAATACACATAAAATAACCTAAATTTGTATCAAACTATATACAAAAATACACAAAAATATTTTAAATTTGTATGAAAATAAATATACAAAATACACAAAAATTAGGTAAATTTGTATTGAAATACATACACAAAATACACATAAAATAATGTAAATTTGAATGAAAATACATAAACAAATACACTTAAAATAACGTAAATTTGTATAAAAAAAATATGTACAAAACACAAATAGAATAATGTAAAATCGTATCAAAATAAATACAGAGAATATTAATAAAATGATGTAAATTTGTATGAAAATAAAGAAGCAAAATACGTATAAAATAACGCATTTTTTTTATTTATAAAGATATATATACCAAAATACACATCAAAAAATTAAATTTGTATTAAAATAAATATACAAAAAACACATACAATAAGGTAAATTTGTATTGAAATAGATATGCAAAATACATATAAAACAATGTAAATTTGTTTCAAAATATATATACGAATACACATAAAATAACGTAGATTTCTGTAAGAATATATATACAAAATACACATAAAATGAAGTAAATACGTATAAAAAAATGTATACAAAAAACACATAAAATAATGTAAATTCGTATCAAAATAAATAAACAAAATACCAATAAAAGAATGTGTATTTGTATAAATATAAATATACAAAATACACATAAAACAGTATAAATTTATATAAAACTATATACAAAAATACACAGAAGTAATTAAATTTGTATGAAAATATATACAAAATACACACAAAATAAGTTAAATTTGATTTGAAATATATATACAAAATACATGAAATAAAGTAAATTTGTATCAAAATATTTAAACAAATACACATATAATAACGTAAATTTGTATGAAAATATATAAACAAAATACACATTAAATAATGTAAATACGTATAAAAAAATATGAACAAAATACACATATAATCATGTAATTCGTATCAAAATAAATAAACAAAATACCTATAAAATAATATAAATTTGTATGAGTAAACGTGTATGTTGCATATTTTTTCAATACAAATTTACCTTATTGTATGTGCATTTTGTATATTTATTTTAATACAAATTGAAATATTTTATGTGTATTTTGGTATCAATAATTTTATAAAAAAACGAAAATTTGTATAAAAAAATATGTACAAAACACAAATAGAATAATGTAAAATCGTATCAAAATAAATACACAGAATATTAATAAAATAATGTAAATTTGTATGAAAATAAAGAAGCAAAATACCCATAAAATAACGCATTTTTTTTATTTATAAAAATATATATACCAAAATACACATCAAAAAATTAAATTTGTATTAAAATAAATATACAAAAAACACATACAATAAGGTAAATTTGTATTGAAATAGATATGGAAAATATATATAAAACAATGTAAATTTGTTTCAAAATATATATACGAATACACATAAAATAACGAAGATTTCAATAAAAATATATATACAAAATACACATAAAATGAAGTAAATACGTATAAAAAAATGTATACAAAATACACATAAAATAATGTAAATTCGTATGAAAATAAATAAACAAAATACCGATAAAAGAATGTGTATTTGTATGAATATAAATATACAAATTACACATAAAATAACGTAAATTTATATAAAACTATATAAAAAAATACACAGAAGTAATTAAATTTGTATGAAAATATATACAAAATACACACGATATAAGCTAAATTTGAATTGAGATATATATACAAAAAACATGAAATAAAGTAAATTTGTATCAAAATATTCATACAAATACACATATAATAACGTAAATTTGTATGAAAATATATAAACAAAATACACATTAAATAATGTAAATACGTATAAAAAAATATGTACAAAATACACATATAATCATGTACTTCGTATCAAAATAAATAAACAAAATACCAATAAAATAATATAAATTTGTATGAGTAAACGTGTATGTTGCATATTTTTTCAATACAAATTTACCTTATTATATACGCATTTTGTATATTAATTTTAATACAAATTTAATTATTCGATGTATTTTTGTATCTGTATTTTATAAACATATGCTTTATTTTTGGGTATTTTGCATCTTTATTTTCATACAAATTTACATTATTTTATTGACATTCTGCTGATTCATTTTGATACGAATTGACATTATTCTATGTGTATTTTGTATATATTTTCATACAAATTTACGTTATTTTATGTAAAATATGTACAAAATACACATATAATCATGTAATTCGTATCAAAATAAATAAACAAAATACCAATAAAATAATATAAATTTGTATGAGTAAACGTGTATGTTGCATATTTTTTCAATACAAATTTACCTTATTATATACGCATTTTGTATATTAATTTTAATACAAATTTAATTATTCGATGTGTATTTTTGTATCTGTATTTTATAAACATATGCTTTATTTTTGGGTATTTTGCATCTTTATTTTCATACAAATTTACATTATTTTATTGATATTCTGCTCATTCATTTTGATACGAATTGACATTATTCTATGTGTATTTTGTATATAATTTTCATACAAATTTACGTTATTTTATGAGTATTTGTTTATATATTTTGATACATATTTACAATATTTTATGTGTATTTTGTATATACATTTCAAAAGAAATTTACCTTGTTTTATGTGTATTTTGTATATCTATTTTCATACAAACTCAAATTATTTCTATGTATTTTTGTATATATTTTAATACAAATTTTAGTTATGTTATGTGTATTTTGTAAATTTATTTTCATTCAAATATATATTATTTTATTGGTGTTTTGTTGATTTATATTGATACGAATTTACATTATTTTATATGTACTTTGTATATATATTTTACACGCTTTTACATTATTTAATATTTATTTTGAATATATATTTTTATACAAATTCATGATATTTTATGTGTATTTGTATATATATTTTTATATAAATTTACATTGTTTTATGTGTATTTTGTACATATATTTTTTTACAAATCTATCTTATTTTATGTTTATTTTGTATGTGTATTTTGTATATTTATATTTATCCAAATACACATTCTTTTATTGGTATTTTGTTTATTTATTTTAATTCGAATTTACATTATTTTATGTGTATTTTGTATACATTTTTTATACATATTTACTTAATTTTAAGTGTATTTTGTATATATATTTTATAGAAATCTACGTTTTTTTATTTGTATTCGTATATATATTTTGAAACAAATTTACATTGTTTTATATGTATTTTTGCATATCTTTCAATACAAATTTACCTTATTGTATGTGCATTTTGTATATTTATTTCAATGCAAATTTAAATATTTTATGTATATTTTGGGATATATATTTTTATAAGATTACGAAAATTTGAATAAAAATATATACAAAAAAACAAAAAAATAAATTTCAATTTGTATGAAAATAGATATACAAAATACACATATAATTTGTTAAATTTGTATTTAAATACATGTACAAAATACACATTAAATAATGTAAATTTGTATTGAATGAAAACAAATTCACGTAAAATTCGCGTCAAAATAAATAAACAAAATATCAATAAAAGAATGTGTATTTGTATGAAAATAGATATACAAAATACACATAAAATAACCTAAATTTGTATCAAACTATATACAAAAATACACAAAAATATTTTAAATTTGTATGAAAATAAATATACAAAATACACAAAATTAGGTAAATTTGTATTGAAATACATACACAAAATACACATAAAATAATGTAAATTTGAATGAAAATACATAAACAAATACACTTAAAATAACGTAAATTTGTATAAAAAAATATGTACAAAACACAAATAGAATAATGTAAAATCGTATCAAAATAAATACAGAGAATATTAATAAAATAATGTAAATTTGTATGAAAATAAAGAAGCAAAATACCCATAAAATAACGCATTTTTTTTATTTATAAAAATATATATACCAAAATACACATAAAAAATTAAATTTGTATTAAAATAAATATACAAAAAACACATACAATAAGGTAAATTTGTATTGAAATAGATATGCAAAATACATATAAAACAATGTAAATTTGTTTCAAAATATATATACGAATACACATAAAATAACGTAGATTTCTGTAAGAATATATATACAAAATACACATAAAATGAAGTAAATACGTATAAAAAAATGTATACAAAAAACACATAAAATAATGTAAATTCGTATCAAAATAAATAAACAAAATACCAATAAAAGAATGTGTATTTGTATAAATATAAATATACAAAATACACATAAAACAGTATAAATTTATATAAAACTATACAAAAATACACAGAAGTAATTAAATTTGTATGAAAATATATACAAAATACACACAAAATAAGTTAAATTTGATTTGAAATATATATACAAAATACATGAAATAAAGTAAATTTGTATCAAAATATTTAAACAAATACACATATAATAACGTAAATTTGTATGAAAATATATAAACAAAATACACATTAAATAATGTAAATACGTATAAAAAATATGAACAAAATACATATAATCATGTAATTCGTATCAAAATAAATAAACAAAATACCTATAAAATAATATAAATTTGTATGAGTAAACGTGTATGTTGCATATTTTTTCAATACAAATTTACCTTATTATATACGCATTTTGTATATTAATTTTAATACAAATTTAATTATTCGATGTGTATTTTTGTATCTGTATTTTTATAAACATATGCTTTATTTTTTGGGTATTTTGCATCTTTATTTTCATACAAATTTACATTATTTTATTGATATTCTGCTCATTCATTTTGATACGAATTGACATTATTCTATGTGTATTTTGTATATATTTTTCATACAAATTGACGTTATTTTATGTGTATTTGTTTATATATTTTGACACAAATTTACAATATTTTATGGGTATTTTGTATATACATTTCAAAAGAAATTTACCTAGTTTTATGTGTATTTTGTATATCTATTTTCATACAAACTCAAATTATTTCTATGTATTTTTGTATATATTTTAATACAAATTTTAGTTATGTTATGTGTTTTTTGTTAATTTATTTTCATTCAAATATATATTATTTTATTGGTGTTTTGTTGATTTATATTGATACGAATTTACATTATTTTATATGTACTTTGTATATATTTTTATACGCTTTTACATTAATTAATATTTATTTTGAATATATATTTTTATACAAATTCATGGTATTTTATGTGTATTTGTATATATTTTTTTATATAAATTTACATTATTTTTTGTGTATTTTGTACAAATATTTTTTTACAAATCTACCTTATTTTATGTTTATTTTGTATGTGTATTTTGTATATTTATATTTATCCAAATACACATTCTTTTATTGGTATTTTGTTTATTTATTTTAATTCGAATTTACATTATTTTATGTGTATTTTGTATGCATTTTTCTATACGTATTTACTTAATTTTATGTGTATTTTGTATATATATTTTTATAGAAATCTACGTTTTTTTATTTGTAATCGTATATATATTTTGAAACAAATTTACATTGTTTTATATGTATTTTTGCATATCTCTTTCAATATAAATTTACCTTATTGTATGTGCATTTTGTATATTTATTTCAATGCAAATATAAATATTTTATGTGTATTTTGGTATATATATTTTTATAAGATTACGAAAATTTGAATAAAAATATATACAAAAAAACAAAAAAATTAATTTCAATTTGTATGAAGATAGATATACAAAATACACATATAATTAGTTAAATTTGTATTTAAATACATGTACAAAATACACATAAAATAATATAAATTTGTATGAAATGAAAACATATTAACATAAAATTCGCGTCAAAATAAATTAACAAAATATCAATAAAAGAATGTGTATTTGTATGAAAATAGATATACTAAATACATATAAAATAACCTAAATTCGTATCAAACTATATACAAAACACTCAAAATATTTTAAATTTGTATGAAAATAAATATACAAAATACACTTAAAATTTGGAAAATTTGTATTGAAATACATACACAAAATACACATAAAATAATGTAAATTTGAATGAAAATACATAAACAAATACTCTTAAAATAACGTAAATTTGTATAAAAAAAAATATGTACAAACCACAAATAGAATAATGTAAAATCGTATCAAAATAAATACACAGAATATTAATAAAATAATGTAAATTTGTATGAAAATAAAGAAGCAAAATACCCATAAAATAACGCATTTTTTTTATTTATAAAAATATATATACCAAAATACACATCAAAAAATTAAATTTGTATTAAAATAAATATACAAAAAACACATACAATAAGGTAAATTTGTATTGAAATAGATATGCAAAATACATATAAAACAATGTAAATTTGTTTCAAAATATATATACGAATACACATAAAATAACGAAGATTTCTATAAAAATATATATACAAAATACACATAAAATGAAGTAAATACGTATAAAAAAATGTATACAAAAAACATATAAAATAATGTAAATTCGTATCAAAATAAATAAACAAAATTCCAATAAAAGAATGTGTATTTGTATAAATATAAATATACAAAATACACATAAAATAACGTAAATTTATATAAAACTATATACAGAAATACACAAAAGTAATAAGATTTGTATGAAAATATATACAAAATACACACAAAATAAGCTAAATTTGAATTGAAATATATATACAAAATACAAGAAATAAAGTAAATTTGTATCAAAATATTTATACAGATACACATATAATAACGTAAATTTGTATGAAAATATATAAACAAAATACACATTAAATAATGAAAATACGTATAAAAAATATGTACAAAATACACATATAATCATGTAATTCGTATCAAAATAAATAAACAAAATACCAATAAAATAATATAAATTTGTATGAGTAAACGTGTATGTTGCATATTTTTTCAATACAAATTTACCTTATTATATACGCATTTTGTATATTAATTTTAATACAAATTTAATTATTCGATGTGTATTTTTGTATCTGTATTTTTATAAACATATGCTTTATTTTTTGGGTATTTTGCATCTTTATTTTTATACAAATTTACATTATTTTATTGATATTCTGCTGATTCATTTTGATACGAATTGACATTATTCTATGTGTATTTTGTATATATTTTTCATACAAATTTACGTTATTTTATGCTTATAAATTTTGACACAAATTTACAACATTTTATGGGTATTTTGTATATACTTTTCAAAAGAAATTTACCTAGTTTTATGTGTATTTTGTATATCTATTTTCATACAAACTCAAATTATTTCTATGTATTTTTGTATATATTTTAATACAAATTTTAGTTATGTTATGTGTATTTTGTAAATTTATTTTCATTCAAATATATATTGTTTTATTGGTGTTTTGTTGATTTATATTGATACGAATTTAAATTATTTTATATGTACTTTGTATATATATTTTTATACGCTTTTACATTATTTAATATTTATTTTGAATATATATTTTTATACAAATTCATGGTATTTTATGTGTATTTGTATATATATTTTTATATAAATTTACATTATTTTATGTATATTTTGTACATATATTTTTTTACAAATCTACCTTATTTTATGTTTATTTTGTATGTGTATTTTCTATATTTATATTTATCTAAATACACATTCTTTTATTGGTATTTTGTTTGTTTATTTTAATTCGAATTTACATTATTTTATGTGTATTTTGTATACATTTTTTTATACGTATCTACTTAATTTTATGTGTATTTTGTATATATATTTTTATAGAAATCTACGTTTTTTTATTTGTATTCGTATATATATTTTGAAACAAATTTACATTGTTTTATATGTATTTTTGCATATCTCTTTCAATACAAATTTACCTTATTGTATGTGCATTTTGTATATTTATTTCAATGCAAATTTAAATATTTTATGTGTTTTTTGGTATATATATTTTTATAAGATTACGAAAATTTAAATAAAAATATAAACAAAAAAACAAAAAAATAAATTTCAATTTGTATGAAAATAGATATACAAAATACACATATAATTAGTTAAATTTGTATTTAAATACATGTACAAAATACACATAAAATAATATAAATTTGTATGAAATGAAAACAAATTCACATAAAACTCGCGTCAAAATAAATAAACAAAATATCAATAAAAGAATGTGTATTTGTATGAAAATAGATATACAAAATACACATAAAATAACCTAAATTTGTATCAAACTATATACAGAAATAAACAAAAATATTTTAAATTTGTATGAAAATAAATGTACAAAATACACATAAAATTAGGTAAATTTGTATTGAAATACATATACAAAATACACATAAAATAATGTAAATTTGAATGAAAATACATAAACAAATACACTTAAAATAACGTAAATTTGTATAAAAAAATATGTACAAAACACAAATAGAATAATGTAAAATCGTATCAAAATAAATACACAGAATATTAATAAAATAATGTAAATTTGTATGAAAATAAAGAAGCAAAATACCCATAAAATAACGCATTTATAAAAATAAATATACCAAAATACACATCAAAAAATTAAATTTGTATTAAAATAAATATACAAAAAACACATACAATAAGGTAAATTTGTATTGAAATAGATATGCAAAATACATATAAAACAATGTAAATTTGTTTCAAAATATATATACGAATACACATAAAATAACGTAGATTTCTATAAAAATATATACAAAATACACATAAAATGAAGTAAATACGTATAAAAAATGTAAACAAAAACACATAAAATAATGTAAATTCGTATCAAAATAAATAAACAAAATACCAATAAAAGAATGTGTATTTGTATAAACATAAATATAAAATACACATAAAATAACGTAAATTTATATAAAACTATATACAAAAATACACAGAAGTAATTAAATTTGTATGAAAATATATACAAAATACACACAAAATAAGTTAAATTTGATTTGAAATATATATACAAAATACATGAAATAAAGTAAATTTGTATCAAAATATTTATACAAATACACATATAATAACGTAAATTTGTATGAAAATATATAAACAAAATACACATTAAATAATGTAAATACGTATAAAAATATGTACAAAATACATATAATCATGTAATTCGTATCAAAATAAATAAACAAAATACCAATAAAATAATATAAATTTGTATGAGTAAACGTGTATGTTGCATATTTTTTCAATACAAATTTACCTTATTATATACGCATTTTGTATATTAATTTTAATACAAATTTAATTATTCGATGTGTATTTTTGTATCTGTATTTTTATAAACATATGCTTTATTTTTTGGGTCTTTTGCATCTTTATTTTCATACAAATTTACATTATTTTATTGATATTCTGCTGATTCATTTTGATACGAATTGACATTATTTTATGTGTATTTTGTATATATTTTTCATACAAATTTACGTTATTTTATGTGTATTTTCTTATATATTTTGACACAAATTTACAATATTTTATGGGTATTTTGTATATACTTTTCAAAAGAAATTTACCTAGTTTTATGTGTATTTTGTATATCTATTTTCATACAAACTCAAATTATTTTTATGTATTTTTGTATATATTTTAATACAAATTTTAGTTATGTTATGTGTATTTTGTAAATTTATTTTCATTCAAATATATATTATTTTATTGGTGTTTTGTTGATTTATATTGATACGAATTTACATTATTTTATATGTACTTTGTATATATATTTTTATACGCTTTTACATTATTTAATATTTATTTTGAATATATATTTTTCTACAAATTCATGGTATTTTATGTGTATTTGTATATATATTTTTTATATAAATTTACATTATTTTATGTGTATTTTGTACATATATTTTTTTACAAATCTACCTTATTTTATGTTTATTTTGTATGTGTATTTTCTATATTTATATTTATCCAAATACACATTCTTTTATTGGTATTTTGTTTATTTATTTTAATTCGAATTTACATTATTTTATGTGTATTTTGTATACATTTTTTTATACGTATTTACTTAATTTTATGTGTATTTTGTATATATATTTTTATAGAAATCTACGTTTTTTTATTTGTATTCGTATATATATTTTGAAACAAATTTACATTGTTTTATATGTATTTTTGCATATCTCTTTCAATACAAATTTACCTTATTGTATGGGCATTTTGTATATTTATTTCAATGCAAATTTAAATATTTTATGTGTTTTTTGGTATATATATTTTTATAAGATTACGAAAATTTGAATAAAAATATACAAAAAACAAAAAATAAATTTCAATTTGTATGAAAATAGATATACAAAATACACATATAATTAGTTAAATTTGTATTTAAATACATGTACAAAATACATAAAATAATGTAAATTTGTATGAAATGAAAACAAATTCACATAAAACTCGCGTCAAAATAAATAAACAAAATATCAATAAAAGAATGTGTATTTGTATGAAAATAGATATACAAAAATACACATAAAATAACCTAAATTTGTATCAAACTATATACAAAAATAAGCAAAAATATTTTAAATATGTATGAAAATAAATATACAAAATACACATAAAATTAGGTAAATTTGTATTGAAATACATACACAAAATACACATAAAATAATGTAAATTTGAATGAAAATACATAAACAAATACACTTAAAATAACGTAAATTTGTATATAAAAAGATGTACAAAACACAAATAGAATAATGTAAAATCGTATTAAAATACATACACAGAATATTGATAAAATAATGTAAATTTGTATGAAAATAAAGAAGCAAAATACCCATAAAATAACGCATTTATAAAAATAAATATACCAAAATACACATAAAAAATTAAATTTGTATTAAAATAAATCTACAAAAACACATACAATAAGGTAAATTGTATTGAAATAGATATGCAAAATACATATAAAACAATGTAAATTTGTTTCAAAATATATATGAATACATATAAATAACGTAGATTTTCTATAAAATATATATAACAAAATACACAAAAATGAATGAATAAAAAAAAAATGTATAAAAAAAAAATATAATAAATATAATAATAAATAAAAAAAAAAAAATAAAAAAAAAAATAAATATATAAATATGAATAATATACAAAATACACATAAAATAACGTAAATTTATATAAAACTATATACAAAAATACACAGAAGTAATTAAATTTGTATGAAAATATATACAAAATACACACAAAACAAGTTAAATTTGAATTGAAATATATATACAAAATACATGAAATAAAGTAAATTTGTATCAAAATATTTATAAATACACATATAATAACGTAAATTTGTATGAAAATATATAAACAAAATACACATTAAATAATGTAAATACGTATAAAGAAATATGTACAAAATACACATAGAATCATGTAATTCGTATCAAAATAAATAAACAAAATACTAATAAAATAATATAAATTTGTATGAGTAAACGTGTATGTTGCATATTTTTTCAATACAAATTTACCTTATTAAATACGCATTTTGTATATTAATTTTAATATACGTGTATTTGAATATATATTTTGATACAAATTTACATTATTTTATGTATTTTCTATATTTATTTCAATTCAAATTTATCTTATTTTCTGTGTCTTTTGTATATCTATTTTCATACAAATTTAATTATTTTTGTTTATTTTTGTATATAGTTTTATACAATTTTACGTTATTTTATGTGTATTTTGTATATTTATATTTATACAAGTAAACATTCTTTTATTGGCATTTAGTTTATTTATTTTGATACGAGTTTACGTTATTTTATGTGTATTTTGTATCCATTTTCTTATACGTATTTACGTCATTTTATGTATTTTGTATATATATTTTATAGAAATCTACGTTATTTTATGAGTATTCGTATATATATTTTGAAACAAATTTACATTGTTTTATGTGTATTTTATATCTATTTCAATACAAATTTACCTTATTGTATGTGCATTTTGTATATTTATTGTAATACAAATTTAAATATTTTTGTGTATTTTTATATATATTTTCATAAAAAATTTTTTTATGGGTATATTTGCATCTTTATTTTTTACAAATTTACATTATTCTATTATTATTCTGTGTTTTATTTTTATACTATTTTACATTATTTTATTTTTTTTTTATATATTTTTTTTTTATTTTATATTATATCTATTATTTTCTATATATATTTCATACAAATTTACGTTATTTTAAGTGTATTTGTTTATATATTTTCATTCAAATTTACATTATTTTATGTGTATTTTGTATATGTATTTCAATAGAAATTTAACTAGTTTTATGTGTATTTTGTATATATATTTTTATACAAATTTAAATTATTTTTTGTGTATTTTTGTATAGAGTTTTATACAAATTTACAATATTTTATGTGTATTTTGTATATCTATTTTCATACAAATACACATTCTTTTATTGATATTTTGTTTATTTATTTTGATGCGAGTTTACATTATTTAATGTGTATTGTGTATATATTTTTATACGTATTTACGTCATTTCATGTGTATTTTGTATATATATTTCTATAGAAATATACGTTATTTTATGTGTATTCGTATATATATTTTGAAACAAATATACATTGTTTTATGTGCATTTTGTATATTTTTTCAATACAAATTTCCCTTATTGTACGTGCATTTTGTATATTAATTTTAAAACAAATTCAATTATTCTATGTGTATTCTTGTATATGTATTTTTAAAAAAATAGGCTTTATTTTATGGGTATTTTGCATCTTTATTTTCATTCAAAATTACATTATTTTATTGATATTCTGTGTATTTATTTTGATACGATTTTACATTATTCTATGTATATTTTGTATATCTATTTTATACAAATGTACGTTTTTTTATGTGAATTTGTTTTCATTTCATACAAATTTACATTATTTTATGTGTATTTTGTACATGTATTTAAATACAAATTTAACTAATTATATGTGTATTTTGTATATCTATTTTCATACAAATTGGAATTTATTTTTTTGTTTTTTTGTATATACTTTTATTCAAATTTTAGTAATTTTATGTGTATTTTGTATATTTATTTTCCTACAAATATACGTTCTTTTATCGGAATTTTGTTGATTTATTTTGATACGAATTTTCATTTTTTTAGGTGTATTTGATATATATTTTTTTATACTTATTTACATAATTTTACATGTATTTTGAATATATATTTTCATAGAAATTTACTCTATATGTATATACAAAAAAACACAAAAATAATTTAAATTTGTATGAAAATAAATATACAAAATACACATAAAATTAGGTAAATTTGTATTGAAATACATATACAAAATACACTTAAAATAATGTAAATTTGAATGAAATTATATAAACAAATACACTTAAAATGACGTTAATTTGTATAAAATATATATAAAAATACACATTAAATAATGAAAATATGTATAAAAAATATATATACAAAACACAAATAGTATAATATAAAATCGTATCAAAATATATACACAGAATATTAATAAAATAATGTACATTTGTATGAAAACTAAGATGCAAAATACCTATAAAATAACGCATTTTTTATAAAATTATATATACCAAAATACACATAAAATATTTGAATTTGTATTAAAATAAATATACAAAATGCACATACAATAAGGTAAATTTGTATTGAAATAGATATGCAAAATACATAAAACAATGTAAATTTGTTTCAAAATATATATACGAATACACATAAAATAACGTAGTTTTCTTTAAATATATATATACAAAATACAAATAAAATTAAGTAAATACGAATCAAAAATGTATACAAAATACACATAAAATAATGTAAATTCGTATAAATATAAATAAACAAAATACCAATAAGAGAATGTGTATTTGTGTAAATATAAATATACAAAATGCACATAAAATAACGTAAATTTGTATAAAACTATATACAAAAATACACAGAAGTAATTAAATTTGTATGAAAAGATATATAAAATACACACAAAATAAGCTAAATTTGAATTGAAATATATATACAAAATACATAAAATAAAGTAAATTCGTTTCAAAATATTTTTAACAAATACATATATAATAACGTAAATTTGTAAAAAAAATATATAAACAAAATACACATTAAGTAATGTAAATACGTATAAAAAAATATTAACAAAATACTCCAATAATCAAGTCATTCGTATCAAAATAAATAAACAAAAAACTAATTAAATAATGTAAATTTGTATGAGAAAACATATACAAAATACACATAAAATAACGTTTTAAGTTTCTATAAAAATATATGTACAAAATTGCACATAAAATTAGTTTGCATAAAAAAATATATACCAAACACACATTAGATAATGTAAATGAGTATAAAAATATGTATACAAAATACCTATGAAATAATCTAAATTCGTATCGAGTTAAATTAAGAAAATAACAATAAAATAATGTAATTTTGGATGAAAATATATATACAAAACACACATAAAATAACCTAAATACAAATACAAATATACACATTAAATAATTTAAAATTGAATGAAATAAATATACAAAATAAACATAAAATAAGGTAAATTTGTAATGAAATATATGTAAGAATAAACATAAAATAATATAAATTTGTATGAAAATATATATACAAATACCCATAAAATAACATGAATTTGTATAAAATGTTTCAAAATATATACAAATACACACAATAAAATAACGTAAATTTTTATGAAAATGTATATATAAAATACACATAAAATAGTTTAAATACGTAGAAAAATATATATACAAAATACACATAAAATAATGTAAATTCGTAAAAAACTAAATACACAAAATTCCAATAAAAGAATGTATATTTGTAGGAAAATATATATACAAAAAACAAATAAAATAACTAAAATTTGTATAAAAATATATACAAATATACACAAAAATAATTTAAATTTGTTTGAAAATAGATATGCAAAATACACATAAAGTTAGGCAAATTTGTATTGAAATACATATACAAAACTCAAATAAAATAATGAAATTTGAATGAAAATATATAAACAAATACATATAAAATCACGTAAATTTGGATAAAATATATATACAAAATATACATTAAATATTTTAAATATGTATAAAATTATATTATATTATATATATTTTTATTGATATTTGCGTTATTTATGTGTATTTTGTATATGTTTTCTCATAGAAATTTACATTATTTTATTGGTATTTTCTCTATTTATTTTGATACGAATTACATGATTATTTGTGTATTTTTTACATTTTTTTATACGTATTTACATTATTTAATGTGTATTTTGTTTATATATTTTTATACAAATTTACGTTATTATATGTGTATTTGTATAGGTATTTTGATACAAATTTACATTATTTTATGTATTTTGTATATATATTTCAATTCAAATTTAGCTTATTTTATGTGTATTTTGTATATCTATTTATTTTAATACAAAATCAAATATTTTATGTTTTTTTGGTATTTATATTTTTATAAAAAATGCATTATTTTATGGGTATTTTGCATATTAGTTTTCATACATATTTGCATTATTTTATTAATATTTTCTGTATTTATTTTGATACGATTTTACATTATTTTATTTGTGTTTTGTATATATTTTTGTATTCATTTTTACATTATTTAATGTTTTTTTTTGTATATATATTTGATACAAATTTACGTTATTTTAAGTCTATATGTTTATATATTTTCATTCAAATTTACATTATTTTATGTGTATTTTGTATATGTATTTCAATACAAATTTACCTATTTTTATATGTTTTTTTGTATATTTATTTTCATACAAGTTTAAATTATTTTTGTGTATTTTTGTATATAGTTTTATACAAATTTAGGTTATTTTATGTGTATTTTGTATATCTATTTTCATACAAATACACATTCTTTTCATGATATTTTGTTTATTTATTTTGACACGAATTAACATTATTTAATGTGTATTTTGTATATATATTTTTATACGTATTTACATTATTTCAAGTGTACCGGGGAGGGGGGTGGGGGAAGGGGTACCAGGGAGGAGGTGGGGGAAGGGGTACCAGGGAGGGGGTGGGGGAAGCGGTATCAAAAATATGTATAAAAAAATGTATACAAAAAACATATAAAATAATGTAAATTCGTATCAAAATAAATAAACAAAATACCAATAAAAGAATGTGTATTTATGAATATAAATATACAAAATACACATAAAATAACGTAAATTTATATAAAACTATATACAAAAATACACAGAAGTAATTAAATTTGTATGAAAATATATACAAAATACACACAAAACAAGTTAAATTTGAATTGAAATATATATACAAAATACATGAAATAAAGTAAATTTGTATCAAAATATTTATACAAATACATATACAAAACTCAAATAAAATAATGAAATTTGAATGAAAATATATAAACAAATACATATAAAATCACGTAAATTTGGATAAAATATATATATACAAAATACACATTAAATAATGTAAATACGTATAAAGAAATATGTACAAAATACACATAGAATCATGTAATTCGTATCAAAATAAATAAACAAAATACTAATAAAATAATATAAATTTGTATGAGTAAACGTGTATGTTGCATATTTTTTCAATACAAATTTACCTTATTAAATACGCATTTTGTATATTAATTTTAATATATGTGTATTTGAATATATATTTTGATACAAATTTACATTATTTTATGTATTTTCTATATTTATTTCAATTCAAATTTATCTTATTTTCTGTGTCTTTTGTATATCTATTTTCATACAAATTTAATTATTTTTGTTTATTTTTGTATATAGTTTTATACAATTTTACGTTATTTTATGTGTATTTTGTATATTTATATTTATACAAGTAAACATTCTTTTATTGGCATTTAGTTTATTTATTTTGATACGAGTTTACGTTATTTTATGTGTATTTTGTATCCATTTTCTTATACGTATTTACGTCATTTTATGTGTATTTTGTATATATATTTTTATAGAAATCTACGTTATTTTATGTGTATTCGTATATATATTTTGAAACAAATTTACATTGTTTTATGTGTATTTTGCATATCTATTTCAATACAAATTTACCTTATTGTATGTGCATTTTGTATATTTATTGTAATACAAATTTAAATATTTTATGTGTATTTTGGTATATATATTTTCATAAAAAATGCGTTGTTTTATGGGTATTTTGCATCTTTATTTTTATACAAATTTACATTATTCTATTAATATTCTGTGTATTTATTTTGATACTATTTTACATTATTCTATTTGTGTTTTGTATATATTTTTTTATACATATTTACATTATTTAATGTGTATTTTCTATATATATTTCATACAAATTTACGTTATTTTAAGTGTATTTGTTTATATATTTTCATTCAAATTTACATTATTTTATGTGTATTTTGTATATGTATTTCAATAGAAATTTAACTAGTTTTATGTGTATTTTGTATATATATTTTTATACAAATTTAAATTATTTTTTGTGTATTTTTGTATAGAGTTTTATACAAATTTACAATATTTTATGTGTATTTTGTATATCTATTTTCATACAAATACACATTCTTTTATTGATATTTTGTTTATTTATTTTGATGCGAGTTTACATTATTTAATGTGTATTGTGTATATATATTTTTATACGTATTTACGTCATTTCATGTGTATTTTGTATATATATTTCTATAGAAATATACGTTATTTTATGTGTATTCGTATATATATTTTGAAACAAATATACATTGTTTTATGTGCATTTTGTATATTTTTTCAATACAAATTTCCCTTATTGTACGTGCATTTTGTATATTAATTTTAAAACAAATTCAATTATTCTATGTGTATTCTTGTATATGTATTTTTAAAAAAATAGGCTTTATTTTATGGGTATTTTGCATCTTTATTTTCATTCAAAATTACATTATTTTATTGATATTCTGTGTATTTATTTTGATACGATTTTACATTATTCTATGTATATTTTGTATATCTATTTTATACAAATGTACGTTTTTTTATGTGAATTTGTTTTCATTTCATACAAATTTACATTATTTTATGTGTATTTTGTACATGTATTTAAATACAAATTTAACTAATTATATGTGTATTTTGTATATCTATTTTCATACAAATTGGAATTTATTTTTTTGTTTTTTTGTATATACTTTTATTCAAATTTTAGTAATTTTATGTGTATTTTGTATATTTATTTTCCTACAAATATACGTTCTTTTATCGGAATTTTGTTGATTTATTTTGATACGAATTTTCATTTTTTTAGGTGTATTTGATATATATTTTTTTATACTTATTTACATAATTTTACATGTATTTTGAATATATATTTTCATAGAAATTTACTCTATATGTATATACAAAAAAACACAAAAATAATTTAAATTTGTATGAAAATAAATATACAAAATACACATAAAATTAGGTAAATTTGTATTGAAATACATATACAAAATACACTTAAAATAATGTAAATTTGAATGAAATTCTATAAACAAATACACTTAAAATGACGTTAATTTGTATAAAATATATATAAAAAATACACATTAAATAATGAAAATATGTATAAAAAAATATATACAAAACACAAATAGTATAATATAAAATCGTATCAAAATATATACACAGAATATTAATAAAATAATGTACATTTGTATGAAAACTAAGATGCAAAATACCTATAAAATAACGCATTTTTTATAAAATTATATATACCAAAATACACATAAAATATTTGAATTTGTATTAAAATAAATATACAAAATGCACATACAATAAGGTAAATTTGTATTGAAATAGATATGCAAAAAACATAAAACAATGTAAATTTGTTTCAAAATATATATACGAATACACATAAAATAACGTAGTTTTCTTTAAATATATATATACAAAATACAAATAAAATTAAGTAAATACGAATCAAAAATGTATACAAAATACACATAAAATAATGTAAATTCGTATAAATATAAATAAACAAAATACCAATAAGAGAATGTGTATTTGTGTAAATATAAATATACAAAATGCACATAAAATAACGTAAATTTGTATAAAACTATATACAAAAATACACAGAAGTAATTAAATTTGTATGAAAATAGATATACAAAATACACAAAATAAGCTAAATTTGAATTGAAATATATATACAAAATACATAAAATAAAGTAAATTCGTTTCAAAATATTTTTTAACAAATACATATATAATAACGTAAATTTGTAAAAAAAATATATAAACAAAATACACATTAAGTAATGTAAATACGTATAAAAAAATATTAACAAAATACTCCAATAATCAAGTCATTCGTATCAAAATAAATAAACAAAAAACTAATTAAATAATGTAAATTTGTATGAGAAAACATATACAAAATACACATAAAATAACGTTTTAAGTTTCTATAAAAATATATGTACAAAATTGCACATAAAATTAGTTTGCATAAAAAAATATATACAAAACACACATTAGATAATGTAAATGAGTATAAAAATATGTATACAAAATACCTATGAAATAATCTAAATTCGTATCGAGTTAAATTAAGAAAATAACAATAAAATAATGTAATTTTGGATGAAAATATATATAGAAAACACACATAAAATAACCTAAATACAAATACAAATATACACATTAAATAATTTAAAATTGAATGAAATAAATATACAAAATAAACATAAAATAAGGTAAATTTGTAATAAAATATATGTAAGAATAAACATAAAATAATATAAATTTGTATGAAAATATATATACAAATACCCATAAAATAACATGAATTTGTATAAAATGTTTCAAAATATATACAAATACACACAATAAAATAACGTAAATTTTTATGAAAATGTATATATAAAATACACATAAAATAGTTTAAATACGTAGAAAAATATATATACAAAATACACATAAAATAATGTAAATTCGTAAAAAACTAAATACACAAAATTCCAATAAAAGAATGTATATTTGTAGGAAAATATATATACAAAAAACAAATAAAATAACTAAAATTTGTATAAAAATATATACAAATATACACAAAAATAATTTAAATTTGTTTGAAAATAGATATGCAAAATACACATAAAGTTAGGCAAATTTGTATTGAAATACATATACAAAACTCAAATAAAATAATGAAATTTGTATGAAAATATATAAACAAATACATATAAAATCACGTAAATTTGGATAAAATATATATATACAAAATATACATTAAATATTTTAAATATGTATAAAATTATATTATATTATATATATTTTTATTGATATTTGCGTTATTTATGTGTATTTTGTATATGTTTTCTCATAGAAATTTACATTATTTTATTGGTATTTTCTCTATTTATTTTGATACGAATTACATGATTATTTGTGTATTTTTTACATTTTTTTTATACGTATTTACATTATTTAATGTGTATTTTGTTTATATATTTTTATACAAATTTACGTTATTATATGTGTATTTGTATAGGTATTTTGATACAAATTTACATTATTTTATGTATTTTGTATATATATTTCAATTCAAATTTAGCTTATTTTATGTGTATTTTGTATATCTATTTATTTTAATACAAAATCAAATATTTTATGTTTTTTTGGTATTTATATTTTTATAAAAAATGCATTATTTTATGGGTATTTTGCATATTAGTTTTCATACATATTTGCATTATTTTATTAATATTTTCTGTATTTATTTTGATACGATTTTACATTATTTTATTTGTGTTTTGTATATATTTTTGTATTCATTTTTACATTATTTAATGTTTTTTTTTGTATATATATTTGATACAAATTTACGTTATTTTAAGTCTATATGTTTATATATTTTCATTCAAATTTACATTATTTTATGTGTATTTTGTATATGTATTTCAATACAAATTTACCTATTTTTATATGTTTTTTGTATATTTATTTTCATACAAGTTTAAATTATTTTTGTGTATTTTTGTATATAGTTTTATACAAATTTAGGTTATTTTATGTGTATTTTGTATATCTATTTTCATACAAATACACATTCTTTTCATGATATTTTGTTTATTTATTTTGACACGAATTAACATTATTTAATGTGTATTTTGTATATATATATATATGTATTTACATTATTTCAAGTGTATTTTGTATATATATTTCTATAGAAATCTGCGTTATTTTATGTGTATTCGTATATATATTTTGAAACAAATTTACATTATTTTATGTGTATTTTGCATATTTTTTCAATACAAATTTTCCTTATTGTATGTGCATTTTGTATATTAATTTTAATACAAATTTGATTAATCTATGTGTATTTTTGTATATGTATTTTTATAAAAATATGCTTTATTTCAGGGGTATTTTGTATCTTTATTTTCATACAAATTTACATTATTTTATTGATATTCTGTGTATTTATTTTGATATGATTTTACATTATTCTATGTGTATTTTGTATATATATTTTATATAAAATGTATTTGTTTTCATTTCATACAAATCTACATTATTTTATGTGTTTTTTGTACATGTATTTAAATACAAATTTAACTAGTTATATGTGTATTTTGTATATCTATTTTGTATGTATATTTTCATAGAAATTTACTCTATTTTATGAGTATTCGTATATATATTTTGATACAAATTTACATTATTGATGTGTATTTTGCATATCTATTTCAATACAAATCTACTTTATTGTACGTGCATTTTGTATATTTATTTTAATACAAATTTAACAATTTTATATGTATTTTTGTATATATATTTTTATGCAAATATGCGTTATTATATGGATATTTTGCATCTTTATTTTCATACAAATTTACATTATTTTATTGATATTCTCTTTATTTATTTTGATACGATTTAACATTATTCTATATGTATTTTTTATATTTTTTTTATACATATTTACATTATTTAATGTTCCTTTTGTATATATATTTTATCCAAATTTACATTATTTTATGTGTATTTGTTTATATATTTTCATACAAATTTACATTATTTTATGTGTTTTTTGTATATATATTTTTCTACTTATTTAAATTATTTTATGTGTATATTGTATATACATTTTCATAAAAAATTACGTTATTTTATTGTGTGTATAAGTATATATTTTTGATACAAATTTTATACAAATTCATGCTATTTAATGTGTATTTGTATATATATTTTCATACAAATTTATATTATTTTATGTGTATTTTTTCATATATTTCATTGCAAATTAACCTTATTTTATGTTTATTTTGTATATTTATTTCATTCAATTTTAAATTATTTTATGTGTATATTTGTATTTGTATTTAGGTTATTTTATGTGTATTTTGTATATATATTTTCATCCAAAATTACATTATTTTATTGATATTTTCTTAATTTAATTCGATACGAATTTAGATTATTTCATAGGTATTTTGTATACATATTTTTATACTCATTTACATTATCTAAAGTGTGTTTTGGATATATATTTTTATGCAAATTTATTTTATGTTAATTTTTGTACATATATTTTTATAGAAATTTGCGTTATTTTATGTATATAGTTTTATATAAATTTACGTTATTTTATGTGCATTTTGTATATTTATATTTACACAAATACACATTCTTTTATTGGTATATTGTTTATTTACATTTATACGAATTTACATTATTTTATGTGTATTTTTATACATTTTTTTATACGTATTTATTTAATATTATGTGTATTTTGTATATGTATTTTTATAGAAATCTACGTTATTTTATGTGTATTCGTATATATATTTTGAAACAAATTTACATTATTTTATATGTATTTTGCATATCTATTTCAATACAAATTTACCTTATTGTATGTGCATTTTGTATATTTATTTTAATACAAATTCAAATATTTTATGTGTATTTTGGTATCAATATTTAAAAAAAAATGCGTTATTTTATAGGTATTTTGCATCTTAATTTTCATACAAATTTACATTATTTTATTAATATTCTGTGTATATATTTTGATACGATTTTACATTATTCTATTTGTGTTTTGTATATATTTTTTTTATACATATTTACATTATTTAATGAGTATTTTGATTATATATTTCATACAAATTTACGTTATTATATGTGTATTTGTTTATATATTTTCTTTCAAATTTACATTATTTTATATATATTTTGTATATGTATTTCAATACAAATTAACCTAATTTTATGTGTATTTTGTATATTTCTTTTCATACAAATTTAAATTATTTTTGTGTATTTTTGTATATAGTTTTATACAAATTTAGGTTATTTTATGTACGGATTTACATTTTTTAATGTGTGTTTTGTATATATATTTTTATCCAAAGTTACTTTATTTTACGTTCATTTTTGGACATATATTTTTATGGAAATTAGCGTTATTTTATATGTATTTGTATATGTTTTATCATACAAATTTACATTATTTTATTGATATTTTGTTTATTTAGTTTGATACGAATTACATGATTATATGTGTATTTTGTACATATTTTTTATACGTATTTACATTACTTAATGTGTATTTTGTTTATATATTTTTAAACAAATTTACGTTATTATATGTATTTTTATAAATATTTTGATACAAATTTACATTATTTTATGTATTTTCTATATACATTTCAATTCAAATTTAGCTTATTTTATCTGTATTTTGTATATCTATTTTCATACGAATTTAATAACTTCTGTGTATTTTTGTATATAGTTTTATAAAAATTTACGTTATTTTATGTGTATTTTGTATATTTATATTTATACAAATACACATTCTTTTATTGGTATTTTGTTTATTTATTTTGATACGAATTTACATTATTTTATGTGTATTTTGTATACATTTTCTTATACGTATTTACTTCATTTTGTGTATTTTGTATATATATTTTTATACAAATCTACGTTATTTTATGTGTATTCGTATATATATTTTGAAACAAATTTACATTGTTTTATATGTATTTTGCATATCTATTTCAATACAGATTTAACTTATTGTATGTGTATTTTGTATATTTATTTTAATACAAATTAATTTTTTCATGTGTATTTTGGTATATATATTTAAAAAAAAATGCGTTATTTAATGGGTATTTTGCATCTTTATTTTCATACAAATTTACATTGTTTTATTAATATTCAGTGTATTTATTTTGATACGATTTTACATTATTCTATTTGTGTTTTGTATATATTTTTTTATACATATTTACATTATTTAATGTGTATTTTGTATATTTTAAAACAAATTTACGTTATTTTATGCGCATCTGTTAAAATATTTTGATACAAATTTACATTATTTCATGTATTTTGTATATATATACAAATTTAGTTTATTTTATGTATATTTTGTATATCTATTTTCATTCGTATCAAAATAAATAAACAAAATAGCAATAAAATAATGTAAATTTGTATGAGATAACATATACAAATACACATAAAATAACGAAAATTTCTAAAAAAATATATGTACAAAAATGCACATAAAATAAAGTAAATTTGCATAAAAATATATATAAAAAACACACATTAAATAATGTAAATGCGTACATAAAATAACCTAAATTTGTTTAAAACTATATACAAAAATACACAAAAAATTTTAAAATTTGTATGAAAAGAAATATACAAAATACACATAAAATTAGGTAAATTTGTATTGAAATACATATACAAAATACACATAAAATAATGTAAATTTGAATGAAAATATATAAACAAATACACTTAAAATAACGTAAATTTGTATAAAATATATATGCAAGATACACATTAAATAATGTAAATGTGTATAAAAAAATATATACAAAAAAGAAATAGAATAATGTAAAATCCTATCAATATAAATACACAGAATATCAATAAAATAATGTAAATTTGTATGAAAAGAAAGAAGCAAAATTCCCATAAAATAGCGCATTTTTATAAAAATATATATACCAAAATACACATAAAATATTTAAATTTGTATTGAAATAAAATACAAAATGCATATACAGTAAGGTAAATATGTATTGAAAGAGATATTAAAAATTACATATAAAACAAAGTTAATTTGTTTCAAAATATATATACGAATACACATAAAATAACGTAGATTTCTTTAGAAATATATATACAAAATACACATGAAATTATGTAAATACGTATAAAAATATATATACAAAATACATATCTAGGTAAATTCGTGTCAAAATAAATGAACAAAATATCATGAAAAGAATGTGTATTTGCATGAAAATAAATAATAGATAATAAATTTGTATGAAATATATATGCAAGATACACATTAAATAATGTAAATATGTAAAAAAAATATATATAGAAAAAACAAATAGAATAATGTGAAATCGTAACAAAATAAATACACCGAATATTAATAAAATAATGTAAATTTGTATGAAAATAAAGATGCAAAATTCCCATCAAATAGCGCATTTCTTATAAAATATATATACCAAAATACACATAAAATATTTAAATTTGTATTGAAATAAATATACAAAATGCACATACAATAAGGTTAACTTGTATTGAAAGAGATATGCAAAAATACATATAAAACAATGTAAATTTGTTTCAAAATATATATACGAATACACATAAAATAACGTAGATTTCTATAAAAATATATATACAAAATACACATAAAATGAAGTAAATACGTATAAAAATAGATATACAAAATACACATAGAATAATGTAAAATTGTTTAAAAAAAAATAAACAGAATATAAATAAAATAATGTAAATTTGTATGAAAATAAAAATGCAAAATACCCATAAAATAAAGCATATTTTATAAAATACATATACAAAAATACACATAGCATAATTAAATTTGTATTAAAATTAATATACAAAATGCATATACAATAAGGTAAATTTGTATTGAAAAAATATGCAAAATACACATAAAACAGTGTAAATTTATTTCAAAATCTATATACGAATACTCATAAATCAACGTAGATTTCTATAAAAATATATATACAAAATACACATCAAATGATGTAAACACGTATAAATATATATATATATATATATATATATATATATATATATATATATATATATATATATATATATATATATATATATATATATATATATATATATATATATATATATATATATATATATATATATATAAAATACACATTAAATAATGTAAATTCGCGTCAAAATAAATAAACAAAATATCAATAAAAGAATGTGCATTTGTAAGAAAATAGATATACAATATACACGTTATTTTATGAGTATTCGTATATATATTTTGAAACAAATTTACAGTTTTATTTGTATTTTGCGTTTTTTTTCAATACAAATTTACCTTTTTGTATGTGTGCATTATGTATATTAATTTTAATACAAATTTAATTATTCTATGTGTATTTTTCTATATGTATTTAAAAAAAAAATGCTTTATCTTATGGGTATTTTGCATCTTTATTTTCATACAAATTTAAATTATTTTATTGATATTTTGTGTACTTATTTTGATACGATTTTACATTATTCTATGTATAACAAAAATAAATATATACAAAAATAAACAAAAATAATTTAAATTTGTTTGAAAATAGATAAGCAAAATATGTGTATTTTGTATATATATTTCAATTCAAATTTAGCATATTTTGTGTGTATTTTGTATATATTTTCATACAAATTTAATTACTTCTGTGTATTTTTGTATATAGTTTTATATAAATTTACGTTTTTTTATGTGTATTTTGTATATTTATATTTATACAAATACACATTCTTTTATTGGTATTTTGTTTATTTATTTTCATACGAATTTACATTATTTTATGTGTATTTTGTATACATTTTTTTTATACGTATTTACTTCATTTTATGTGTATTTTGCATATATATTTTTATAGAAATCTACGTTATTTTATGTGTATTCGTATATATATTTTGAAACAAATTTACATTGTTTTATATTTATTTTGCATATCTATTTCAATACAAATTTACCTTATTGTATGTGTTTTTTGCATATTTATTTTAATACAAATTTAATTTTTTGATGTGTATTTTGGTATATATATTTTTATAAATAAAAAAATGCGTTATTTTATGGGTATTTTGCTTCTTTATTTTCATACAAATTTACATTATTTTATTAATATTCTGTGTATTTATTGTGATTCGATTTTACTTTATTCTATTTGTGTTTTGTACATATTTTTTATACAAATTTACGTTTTTTTATAAAACTATTGATACCAAAATACACATAAAATATTTCAATTTGTATTAAAATAAATATACAAAATGCACATACAATAAGGTAAATTTGTATTGAAATAGATATGCAAAATACATATAAAATAATGTAAATTTGTTTCAAAATATATATACGAATACACATAAAATAACGTAGATTTCTATAAAAATACATATACAAAATACATATAAAATTAAGTAAATACGTATATAAAAATGTATACAAAATACACATAAAATAATGTAAATTCGTATAAATGTAAATAAACAATATACCAATAAAAGAATGTGTATTTGTATAAATATAATTATACAAAATGCACATAAAATAACGTAAATTTATATAAAACTATATACATAAAATAACGCAAATTTCTATAAAAATATATGTACAAAAATTAACATAAATTAAATTTGCATAAAAATATATATACAAAACACACATTAGATAATGTAAATGAGTATAAAAATATGTATAGAAAATACCTATGAAATAATCTAGACTCGTATCGAATTAAATTAAGAAAATACCAATAAAATAATGTAATTTTGGATGAAAATATATATACAAAATACACATAAAATAACATAAATACAAATACAAATATACACATAAAATATTGTATTTTGTATATACACTTCAATTCAAATTTAGCTTATTTTATCTGTATTTTGTATATCTATTTTCATACGAATTTAATTACTTCTGTGTATTTTTGTATAGTTTTATACAAATTTACGTTATTTTATGTGTATTTTGTATATTTATATTTATACAAATACACATTCTTTTATTGGTATTTTGTTTATTTATTTTGATACGAAATTACATTATTTTATGTGTATTTTGTATACATTTTCTTATACGTATTTACTTCATTTTATGTGTATTTTGTATATATATTTTTATACAAATCTACGTTATTTTATGTGTATTCGTATATATATTTTGAAACAAATTTTCATTGTTTTATATGTATTTTGCATATCTATTTCAATACAGATTTACCTTATTGTATGTGTATTTTGTATATTTATTTTAATACAAATAAATTTTTTCATGTGTATTTTGGTATATATATTTTTATACAAAATGCGTTATTTAATGGGTATTTTGCATCTTTATTTTCATACAAATTTACATTGTTTTATTAATATTCTGTGTATTTATTTTAATACGATTTTACATTATTCTATTTGTGTTTTGTATATATTTTTTTATACATATTTACATTATTTAATGTGTATTTTGTATATTTTAAAACAAATTTACGTTATTTTATGCGCATCTGTTAAAATATTTTGATACAAATTTACATTATTTTATGTATTTTGTATATATATTTCAATACAAATTTAGTTTATTTTATGTATATTTTGTATATCTATTTTCATTCGTATCAAAATAAATAAACAAAATAGCAATCAAATAATGTAAATTTGTATGAGAAAACATAAGCAAATACACATAGATTAACGCAAATTTCTAAAAAAATATATGTAAAAAAATGCACATAAAATAAAGTAAATTTGCATAAAAATATATATACAAAACACACATTAAATAAAGTAAATGCGTACATAAAATAACCTAAATTTGTATAAAACTATATACAAAAATACACAAAAATATTTAAAATTTGTATGAAAAGAAATATACAAAATACACAAAATTAGGTAAATGTGTATTGAAATATACAAAATACACATAGAATAATGTAAATTTGAATGAAAATATATAAACAAATACACTTAAAATAACGTAAATTTGTATAAAATATATATGCAAGATACACATTAAATAATGTATATGTGTATAAAAAAAATATTTACAAAAAAGAAATAGAATAATGTAAAATCCTATCAATATAAATACACAGAATATCAATAAAATAATGTAAATTTGTATGAAAAGAAAGATGCAAAATTCCCATAAAATAGCGCATTTTTTATAAAAATATATATACCAAAATACACATAAAATATTTAAATTTGTATTGAAATAAATATACAAAATGCATATACAGTAAGGTAAATATGTATTGAAAGAGATATTCAAAAACACATATAAAACAAAGTAAATTTGTTTCAAAATATATATACGAATACACATAAAATAACGTAGATTTCTATAGAAATATATATACAAAATACACATGAAATTATGTAAATACGTATAAAAATATATATACAAAATATATATCTAATTAAATTCGTGTCAAAATAAATAAGCAAAATATCATGAAAAGAATGTGTATTTGTATGAAAATAAATAATAGATAATAAATTTGTATGAAATATATATGGAAGATACACATTAAATAATGTAAATATGTATAAAAAAATATATACAAAAAACAAATAGAATAATGTGAAATCGTATCAAAATAAATACACCAAATATTAATAAAATAAAGCAAATTTGTATGAAAATAAAGATGCAAAATTCCCATCAAATAGCGCATTTCTTATAAAAATATATATACCAAAATACACATAAAATATTTAAATTTGTATTGAAGTAAATATACAAAATGCACATACAATAAGGTAAACTTGTATTGAAAGAAATATGCAAAAATACATATAAAACAATGTAAATTTGTTTCAAAATATATACGAATACACATAAAATAACATAGATTTCTATAAAAATATATATACAAAATACACATAAATTAAGTAAATACGTATAAAAATAGATATACAAAATACACATAGAATAATGTAAAATTGTTTCAAAAAAAATAAACAGAATATAAATAAAATAATGTAAATTTGTATGAAAATAAAAATGCAAAATACCCATAAAATAAAGCATATTTTTATAAAAATACATATACAAATATACACATAGCATAATTAAATTTGTATTAAAATTAATATACAAAATGCTTATACAATAAGGTAAATTTGTGTTGAAAAAATATGCAAAATACACATAAAACAGTGTAAATTTATTTGAAAATCTATATACGAATACTCATAAATCAACGTAGATTTCTATAGAAATATATATACAAAATACACATCAAATGATGTAAACACGTATAAAAAAAATATATATATATATATATATATATATATATATATATATATATATATATATATATATATATATATATATATATATATATATATATATATATATATATATATATATATATATATATATATAAAATACACATTAAGTAATGTAAAATCGCGTCAAAATAAATAAACAAAATATCAATAAAAGAATGTGTATTTGTATGAAAATAGATATACAAAATACACATAAAATAACCTAAATACAAATACAAATATACACATAAAATATTGTATTTTGTATATACATTTCAATTCAAATTTAGCTTATTTTATCTGTATTTTGTATATCTATTTTCATACGAATTTAATTACTTCTGTGTATTTTTGTATAGTTTTATACAAATTTACGTTATTTTATGTGTATTTTGTATATTTATATTTATACAAATACACTTTCTTTTATTGGTATTTTGTTTATTTATTTTGATACGAATTTACATTATTTTATGTGTATTTTGTATACATTTTCTTATACGTATTTACTTCATTTTATGTATTCGTATATATATTTCATACAAATCTACGTTATTTATGTGTATTCGTATATATATTTTGAAACAAATTTACATTGTTTTATATGTATTTTGCATATCTATTTCAATACAGATTTACCTTATTGTATGTGTATTTTGTATATTTATTTTAATACAAATTAATTTTTTCATGTGTATTTTGGTATATATATTTTTAAAAAATGCGTTATTTAATGGGTATTTTGCATCTTTATTTTCATACAAATTTACATTGTTTTATTAATATTCTGTGTATTTATTTTGATATTTTACATTATTCTATTTGTTTTGTATATATTTACTTTTACATATTTACATTATTTAATGTGTATTTTGTATATTTTAAAACAAATTTACGTTATTTTATGCGCATCTGTTAAAATATTTTGATACAAATTTACATTATTTTATGTATTTTGTATATATATTTCAATACAAATTTAGTTTATTTATGTATATTTTGTATATCTATTTTCATTCGTATCAAAATAAATAAACAAAATAGCAATCAAATAATGTAAATTTGTATGAGAAAACATATACAAATACACATAGATTAACGCAAATTTCTAAAAAAATATATGTACAAAAATGCACATAAAATAAAGTAAATTTGCATAAAAATATATATACAAAACACACATTAAATAAAGTAAATGCGTACATAAAATAGCCTAAATTTGTATAAAACTATATACAAAAATACACAAAAATATTTAAAATTTGTATGAAAAGAAATATTCAAAATACACATAAAATTAGGTAAATTTGTATTGAAATACATATACAAAATACACATAGAATAATGTAAATTTGAATGAAAATATATAAACAAATACACTTAAAATAACGTAAATTTGTATAAAATATATATACAAGATACACATTAAATAATGTAAATGTGTATAAAAAAATATATACAAAAAAGAAATAGAATAATGTAAAATCCTATCAATATAAATAAACAGAATATCAATAAAATAATGTAAATTTGTATGAAAAGAAAGATGCAAAATTCCCATAAAATAGCGTATTTTTTATAAAAATATATATACCAAAATACACATAAAATATTTAAATTTGTATTGAAATAAATATACAAAATGCATATAGAGTAAGGTAAATATGTATTGAAAGAGTTATTCAAAAACACATATAAAACAAAGTAAATTTGTTTCAAAATATATATACGAATACACATAAAATAACGTAGATTTCTATAGAAATATATATACAAAATACACATGAAATTATGTAAATACGTATAAAAATATATATACAAAATACATATCTAATTAATTTCGTGTCAAAATAAATAAACAAAATATCATGAAAAGAATGTGTATTTGTATGAAAATTAATAATAGAAAATAAATTTGTATGAAATATATATGCAAGATACACATTAAATAATGTAAATATGTATAAAAAATATATATACAAAAAACAAATAGAATAATGTGAAATCGTATCAAAATAAATACACCGAATATTAATAAAATAATGTAAATTTGTATGAAAATAAAGATGCAAAATTCCCATCAAATAGCGCATTTCTTATAAAAATATATATACCAAAATACACATAAAATATTTAAATTTGTATTGAAGTAAATATACAAAATGCACATACAATAAGGTAAACTTGTATTGAAAGAAATATGCAAAAATACATATAAAACAATGTAAATTTGTTTCAAAATATATACGAATACACATAAAATAACATAGATTTCTATAAAAATATATATACAAAATACACATAAATTAAGTAAATACGTATAAAAATAGATATACAAAATACACATAGAATAATGTAAAATTGTTTCAAAAAAAATAAACAGAATATAAATAAAATAATGTAAATTTGTATGAAAATAAAGATGCAAAATACCCATAAAATAAAGCATATTTTATAAAAATACATATACAAATAAACACATAGCATAATTAAATTTGTATTAAAATTAATATACAAAATGCTTATACAATAAGGTAAATTTGTGTTGAAAAAATATGCAAAATACACATAAAACAGTGTAAATTTATTTGAAAATCTATATACGAATACTCATAAATCAACGTAGATTTCTATAGAAATATATATACAAAATACACATCAAATGATGTAAACACGTATAAAAATATATATATATATATATATATATATATATATATATATATATATATATATATATATATATATATATATATATATATATATATATATATATATATATATATATATATATATATATATATATATATATATATATATATATATATATATATATATATATATATATATATATATCAAAATAAATAAACAAAATACCAAAAAAAGAATGTGTATTTGTATGAAAATAGATATACAAAATACACATAAAATAACCTAAATACAAATACAAATATACACATAAAATATTGTATTTTGTATATACATTTCAATTCAAATTTAGCTTATTTTATCTGTATTTTGTATATCTATTTTCATACGAATTTAATTACTTCTGTGTATTTTTGTATAGTTTTATACAAATTTACGTTATTTTATGTGTATTTTGTATATTTATATTTATACAAATACACTTTCTTTTATTGGTATTTTGTTTATTTATTTTGATACGAATTTACATTATTTTATGTGTATTTTGTATACATTTTCTTATACGTATTTACTTCATTTTATGTGTATTTTGTATATATATTTTTATACAAATCTACGTTATTTTATGTGTATTCGTATATATATTTTGAAACAAATTTACATTGTTTTATATGTATTTTGCATATCTATTTCAATACAGATTTACCTTATTGTATGTGTATTTTGTATATTTATTTTAATACAAATTAATTTTCTCATGTGTATTTTGGTATATATATTTTTATAAAAAATGCGTTATTTAATGGGAATTTTGCATCTTTATTTTCATACAAATTTACATTGTTTTATTAATATTCTGTGTATTTATTTTAATACGATTTTACATTATTCTATTTGTGTTTTATATATTTTTTTTTATACATATTTACATTATTTAATGTGTATTTTGTATATTTTAAAACAAATTTACGTTATTTTATGCGCATCTGTTAAAATATTTTGATACAAATTTACATTATTTTATGTATTTTGTATATATATTTCAATACAAATTTAGTTTATTTTATGTATATTTTGTATATCTATTTTCATTCGTATCAAAATAAATAAACAAAATAGCAATCAAATAATGTAAATTTGTATGAGAAAACATATACAAATACACATAGATTAACGCAAATTTCTAAAAAAATATATGTACAAAAATGCACATAAAATAAAGTAAATTTGCATAAAAATATATATACAAAACACACATTAAATAAAGTAAATGCGTACATAAAATAGCCTAAATTTGTATAAAACTATATACAAAAATACACAAAAATATTTAAAATTTGTATGAAAAGAAATATTCAAAATACACATAAAATTAGGTAAATTTGTATTGAAATACATATACAAAATACACATAGAATAATGTAAATTTGAATGAAAATATATAAACAAATACACTTAAAATAACGTAAATTTGTATAAAATATATATACAAGATACACATTAAATAATGTAAATGTGTATAAAAAAATATATACAAAAAAGAAATAGAATAATGTAAAATCCTATCAATATAAATAAACAGAATATCAATAAAATAATGTAAATTTGTATGAAAAGAAAGATGCAAAATTCCCATAAAATAGCGTATTTTTTATAAAAATATATATACCAAAATACACAAAATATTTAAATTTGTATTGAAATAAATATACAAAATGCATATACAGTAAGGTAAATATGTATTGAAAGAGTTATTCAAAAACACATATAAAACAAAGTAAATTTGTTTCAAAATATATATACGAATACACATAAAATAACGTAGATTTCTATAGAAATATATATACAAAATACACATGAAATTATGTAAATACGTATAAAAATATATATACAAAATACATATCTAATTAATTTCGTGTCAAAATAAATAAACAAAATATCATGAAAAGAATGTGTATTTGTATGAAAATTAATAATAGAAAATAAATTTGTATGAAATATATATGCAAGATACACATTAAATAATGTAAATATGTATAAAAAATATATATACAAAAAACAAATAGAATAATGTGAAATCGTATCAAAATAAATACACCGAATATTAATAAAATAATGTAAATTTGTATGAAAATAAAGATGCAATATTCCCATCAAATAGCGCATTTCTTATAAAAATATATATACCAAAATACACATAAAATATTTAAATTCGTATTGAAGTAAATATACAAAATGCACATACAATAAGGTAAACTTGTATTGAAAGAGATATGCAAAAATACATATAAAACAATGTAAATTTGTTTTAAAATATATACGAATACACATAAAATAACGTAGATTTCTATAAAAATATATATACAAAATACACATAAATTAAGTAAATACGTATAAAAATAGATTTTTTTTTTTTTTTTTTTTTTTACATTGCAGCCTATTGCGCCGGTAGGCTTCTTCCCGGTGGATCCTGATGGTCGGTCCAAGGCTTCTTTCCGGTAGGTCCTGATGGTCGGCCCAGCCCGTTTTGGCGCAGGCGAGTGTTTATAGTGGCGCCATCTTGCATTGGCTCATGCTGCCCTCCCAGAGCTCATCTTTGATCCTAGAATCTAGAGTCCGGGTTGATAGGTGGTCTTCTGGACAGCATGTGGGTAGTTTTAAGCCACTCGGCGGCGGCTGAAAAATCCCAGCTTGGTGGCACCGGGCGGGGATTGAACTCGCGTCCTCCTGAACACGAGGCCGTTACTCTGACGACTCAGCCACCGCCTCCCCACAAAATACACATAGAATAATGTAAAATTGTTTAAAAAAAAAATAAACAGAATATAAATAAAATAATGTAAATTTGTATGAAAATAAAAATGCAAAATACCCATAAAATAAAGCATATTTTTATAAAAATACATATTCAAAAATACACAAAGCATAATTAAATTTGTATTAAAATTAATATACAAAATGCATTTACAATAAGGTAAATTTGTGTTGAAAAAATATGAAAAATACACATAAAACAGTGTAAATTTATTTCAAAATCTATATACGAATACTCATAAATCAACGTAGATTTCTATAGAAATATATATACAAAATACACATCAAATGATGTAAACACGTATAAAAATATATATATAAAATACACATTAAATAATGTAAAATCGCGTCAAAATAAATAAACAAAATATCAATAAAAGAATGTGTATTTGTATGAAAATAGATATACAATATACACATAAAATCACCTAAATTTGTATAAAACTATATACAAAAATACACAAAAATAATTATAATTTGTATGAAAATAAATATACAAAATACACATAAAATTAGGTAAATTTTTATTGAAATACATTTACAAAATACACATAAAATAATGTAAATTTGAATGAAAATATATAAACAAATACACTTAAAATAACGTAAATTTGTATAAAATATATATAAAAAATACACATTAAATAATGTAAATATGTATAAAAAATATATACAAAACACAAATAGAATAATATAAAATCGTATCAAAATAAATACACAGAATATTAATAAAATAATGTAAATTTGTATGAAAATTAAGATGCAAAATACCCATAAAATAACGCATTTTTTATAAAAATATTTATACCAAGACACACATAGAATATTTGAATTTGTATTAAAATAAATATACAAAATGCACATACAATAAGGTAAATTTGTATTGAAATAGATATGCAAAATACATATAAAACCATGTAATTTTTTTTCAAAATATATAAACGAATACACATAAAATAACGTAGATTTCTATTTAAATAAATATACAAAATACACATAAAATGAAGTAAATATGTATAAAAAAAAAGGTATACAAAATACACATAAAATAATGTAAACTCGTATCAAAATAAATAAACAAAATACTAATAAAAGAATGTGTATAATATAAATATACAAAATACAAATAAAATAACGTAAATTTATATAAAACTATATGCAAAAATACACAAAAGTAATTAAATTTGTGTGAAAATAGATATACAAAATACATGTGTATTTTGTATATTTATTTTCATACAAATTGAAATTATTTTTGTTTATTTTTTTATATATTTTCAAACAAATTTTCGTTATTTTATGTGTATTTTGTATATTTATTTTTTCTACAAATATACTTTCTTTTGGCTGAATTTTGTTTATTGAATTTGAAACGAATTTACCTTATATTGTATATCTATTTTCATACAAATTAAAATACTTCTGTGTATTTTTGTATATAGTTTTATATAAATTTACGTTATTTTATGTGTATTTTGTATGTTTATATTTATACAAATACACATTCTTTTATTGGTATTTTGTATATTTATTTTGATACGAATTTACATTATTTTATGTGTATTTTGTATACATTTTTTTTATACGTATTTACTTCATTTTATGTGTATTTTGTATATATATTTTTATAGAAATCTACGTTATTTTATGTGTATTCGTATATATATTTTGAAACAAATTTACATTGTTTTATATGTATTTTGCATATCTATTTCAATACAAATTTACCTTATTGTATGTGTTTTTTATATATTTATTTTAATTCAAATTTAATTTTTTTATTTGTATTTTGGTATATATATTTTTATAAATAAAAAAAAATGCGTTATTTTATGGGTATTTTGCCTCTTTATTTTCATAAAAAATTTACATTATTTTATTAATATTCTGTGTATTTATTTTGATACGATTTTACATTATTCTATTTGTGTTTTGTATATATTTTTTTATACAAATTTACGTTATTTTAAGTGTATTTGTCTATGTCTTTTCATTCAAATTTACATTATTTTATGTGTATTTTGTATATGTATTTCAATACAAATCTACCTAATTTTATGTGTATTTTGTATATTTATTTTCATACAAATTTAAAATATTTTTGTGTATTTTTGTATATAGTTTGATACATATTTAAGTTATTTTATGTGTATTTTGTATATCTATTTTCATACAAATACACATTCTTTTATTGATATTTTGTTTATTTATTTTGACGCGAATTTACAGTATTTAATGTGTATTTTGTATATATATTTTGATACGTATTTACATCATTTCATGTGTATTTTGTATATATATTCCTATAGAAATCAACGTTATTTTATGTGTATTCGTATATATATTTTGAAACAAATTTACACTGTTTTATGTGTATTTTGCGTTTTTTTTTTCAATACAAACTTACCTTATTGTATGTGCATTTTGTATATTAATTTTAACACATATTTAATTATTCTATGTGTATTTTTTTATATGTATTTAAAAAAAATGCTTTATTTTATAGGTATTTTGCATCTTTATTTTCATACAAATTTAAATTATTTTATTGATATTCTGTGTACTTATTTTTTATACGATTTTACATTATTCTATGTATAACAAAAATAAATACAGAATACACAAAAATAGATATGCAAAATACATATAAACAATGTAAATTTGTTTCAAAATATATATACGAATACACATGAAATAAGGTAGATTTCTATAAAAAAAATATATATACAAAATACACATAAAATTAAGTAAAACGTATAAAAAATGTATACAAAATACACATAAAATAATGTAAATTAGTATCAAAATAAATAAACAAAATACCAATGAAAGAATGTGTATTTGTATAAATATATATATATATATATATATATATATATATATATATATATATATATATATATATATATATATATATATATATATATATATATATATATATATATATATATATATATATATATATATATATATATACAAAATACACATTAAATAATATAAATTTGTTTAAAACTATACAAAATACACATGAAATGATGTAAATTCGTATAAAAATATATATACAAAATACACATTAAATAATGTAAATTCGCGTCAAAATAAATAAACAAAATATAAATAAAAGAATGTGTATTTCTATGAAAATAGATATACAAAATACACATAAAATAACCTAAATTTGTATCAAACTTTATACAAAAATACACAAAAATATTTTAAATTTGTATGGAAATAAATATACAAAATACACATAAAATTAGGTAGATTTGTATTGAAATACATTCACAAAATACACATAAAATAATGTAAATTTGATTCAAAATACATAAACAAATACACTTAAAATAACGTAAATTTGTATAAAAAAATATGTACAAAACACAAATAGAATAATGTAAAATCGTATCAAAATAAATACACAGAATATTAATAAAATAATGTAAATTTCTATGAAAATAAAGAAGCAAAATACCCATAAAATAACGCATTTTTTTATTTATAAAAATATATATACCAAAATACACATCAAAAAATTAAATTTGTATTAAAATAAATATACAAAAAACACATACAATAAGGTAAATTTGTATTGAAATAGATATGCAAAATACATATAAAACAATGTAAATTTGTTTCAAAATATATATACGAATACACATAAAATAACGTAGATTTCTATAAAAATATATATACAAAATACACATAAAATGAAGTAAATACGTATAAAAAATGTATACAAAAAACACATAAAATAATGTAAATTCGTATCAAAATAAATAAACAAAATACCTATCAAAGAATGTGTATTTGTATAAATATAAATATACAAAATACACATAAAATAACGTAAATTTATATAAAACTATATACAAAAATACACAGAAGTAATTAAATTTGTATGAAAATATATACAAAATACACACAAAATAAGCTAAATTTGAATTGAAATATATATACAAAATACCTGAAATAAAGTAAATTTGTATCAAAATATTTATACAAATACACATATAATAACGTAAATTTGTATGAAAATATATACACAAAATACACATTAAATAATGTAAATACGTATAAAAAATATGTACAAAATACACATATAATCATGTAATTCGTATCAAAATAAATAAACAAAATACCAATAAAATAATATAAATTTGTATGAGTAAACGTGTATGTTGCATATTTTTTCAATACAAATTTACCTTATTATATACGCATTTTGTATACTAATTTTAATACAAATTTAAATATTCGATGTGTATTTTTGTATCTGTATTTGTACATATATTTTTATACGCTTTTACATTATTTAATATTTATTTTGAATATATATTTTTATACAAATTCATGGTATTTTATGTGTATTTGTATATATATTTTTATATAAATTTACATTATTTTATGTGTATTTTGTACATATATTTTTTTACAAATCTACCTTATTTTATGTTTATTTTGTATGTGTATTTTCTATATTTATATTTATCCAAATAATATTCTTTTATTGGTATTTTGTTTATTTATTTTAATTCGAATTTACATTATTTTATGTGTATTTTGTATACATTTTTTTATACGTATTTACTTAATTTTATGTGTATTTTGTATATATATTTTTATAGAAATCTACGTTTTTTTATTTGTATTCGTATATATATTTTGAAACAAATTTACATTGTTTTATATGTATTTTGCATATCTCTTTCAATACAAATTTACCTTATTGTATGTGCATTTTGTATATTTATTTCAATGCAAATTTAAATATTTTATGTGTATTTTTGTATATATATTTTTATAAGATTACGAAAATTTGAATAAAAATATATACAAAAAAACAAAAAAATAAATTTCAATTTGTATGAAAATAGATATACAAAATACACATATAATTAGTTAAATTTGTAATTAAATACATGTATAAAATACACTTAAAATAATGTAAATTTGTATGAAATGAAAACAAATTCACATAAAATTCGCGTCAAAATAAATAAACAAAATATCAATAAAAGAGTGTGTATTTGTATGAAAATAGATATACAAAATACACATAAAATAACCTAAATTTGTATCAAACTATATACAAAAATACACAAAAATATTTTAAATTTGTATGAAAATAAATATACAAAATACACATAAAATTATATAAATTTGTATTGAAATACATACACAAAATACACATAAAATAATGTAAATTTGAATGAAAATACATAAACAAATACACTTAAAATACCGTAAATTTGTATAAAAAAATATGTACAAAACAGAAATAGAATAATGTAAAATCGTATCAAAATAAATACACAGAATATTAATAAAATAATGTAAATTTGTATGAAAATAAAGAAGCAAAATACCCATAAAATAACGCATTTTTTTTATTTAAAAAATTATCTATAACAAAATAAACATCCAAAAAATTAAATGTGTTGTAAAATAAATATACAAAAAACACATACAATAAGGTAAATTTGTATTGAAATAGATATGCAAAATACATATAAAACAATGTAAATTTGTTTCAAAATATATATACGAATACACATATAATAACGTAGATTTCTATAAAAATATATATACAAAATACACATAAAATGAAGTAAATACGTATTAAAAAAATGTATACAAAATGCACATAAAATAATGTAAATTCGTATCAAAATAAATACACAAAATAGCAATAAAAGAATGTGTATTTGTATAAATATAAATATACAAAATACACATAAAATAACGTAAATTTATATAAAACTATATACAAAAATACACAGAAGTAATTAAATTTGTATGAAAATATATACAAAATACACACAAAATAAGCTAAATTTGAATTGAAATATATATACAAAATACATGAAATAAAGTAAATTTGTATCAAAATATTTATACAAATACTCATATAATAACGTAAATTTGTATGAAAATATATAAACAAAATACACATTAAATAATGTAAATACGTATAAAAAAATATGTACAAAATACACATATAATCATGTAATTCGTATCAAAATAAATAAACAAAATACCAATAAAATAATATAAATTTGTATGAGTAAACGTGTATGTTGCATATTTTTTCAATACAAATTTACCTTATTATATACGCATTTTGTATATTAATTTTAATATATGTGTATTTGAATATATATTTTGATACAAATTTACATTATTTTATGTATTTTCTATATTTATTTCAATTCAAATTTAGCTTATTTTATGTGTCTTTTGTATATCTATTTTCATACAAATTTAATTATTTTTGTTTATTTTTGGATATAGTTTTATACAATTTTACGTTATTTTATGTGTATTTTGTATATTTATATTTATACAAGTAAACATTCTTTTATTGGCATTTAGTTTATTTATTTTGATACGAGTTTACATTATTTTATGTGTATTTTGTATACATTTTCTTATACGTATTTACTTCATTTTATGTGTATTTTGTATATATATTTTTATAGAAATCTACGTTATTTTATGTGTATTCGTATATATATTTTGAAACAAATTTACATTGTTTTATGTGTATTTTGCATATCTATTTCAATACAAATTTACCTTATTGTATGTGCATTTTGTATATTTATTGTAATACAAATTTAAATATTTTATGTGTATTTTGGTATATATATTTTCATAAAAAATGCTTTGTTTTATGGGTATTTTGCATCTTTATTTTCATACAAATTTACATTATTTTATTAATATTCTGTGTATTTATTTTTAAACTAATCTACATTATTCTATTTGTGTTTTGTATAAATTTTTTTATACATATTTACATTATTTAATGTGTATTTTTTATATATATTTCATACAAATTTACGTTATTTTAGGTGTATTTGTTTATATATTTTCATTCAAATTTACATTATTTTATGTGTATTTTGTATATGTATTTCAATAGAAATTTAACTAGTTTTATGTGTATTTTGTATATATATATTTTTTTTTGTGTATTTTTTTAATAGAGTTTTATACAAATTTACAATATTTTATGTGTATTTTGTATATCTATTTTCATACAAATACACATTCTTTTATTGATATTTTGTTTATTTATTTTGATGCGAATTTACATTATTTAATGTGTATTGTGTATATATATTTTTATACGTATTTACGTCATTTCATGTGTATTTTTTATATATATTTCGATAGAAATATGCGTTATTTTATGTGTATTCTTATATATATTTTGAAACAAATATACATTGTTTTATGTGCATTTTGTATATTTTTTCAATACAAATTTCCCTTATTGTACGTGCATTTTGTATATTAATTTTAACACAAATTTAATTATTCTATGTGCATTCTTGTATATGTATTTTTAAAAAAATAGGCTTTATTTTATGGGTATTCTACATCTTTATTTTCATACAAAATTACATTATTTTATTGATATTCTGTGTGTTTATTTTGATACGATTTTACATTATTCTATGTATATTTTGTATATCTATTTTATACAAATGTACGTTATTTTATGTGAATTTGTTTTCATTTCATACAAATTTACATTATTTTATGTGTATTTTGTACATGTATTTAAATACAAATTTAACTAATTATATGTGTATTTTGTATATCTATTTTCATACAAATTAAAACTTATTTTTTTGTTTTTTGTATATTTTTATTCAAATTTTCGTAATTTTATGTGTATTTTGTATATTTATTTTCCTACAAATATACGTTCTTTTATCGGAATTTTGTTGATTTATTTTGATACGAATTTTCATTTTTTTAGGTGTGTTTGATATATATATTTTTATACTTATTTACATAATTTTATATGTATTTTGAATATATATTTTCATAGAAATTTACTCTATATGTATATACAAAAAAACACAAAATAATTTAAATTTGTATGAAAATAAATATACAAAATACACATAAAATTAGGTAAATTTGTATTGAAATACATATACAAAATACACTTAAAATAATGTAAATTTGAATGAAATTATATAAACAAATACACTTAAAATGACGTTAATTTGTATAAAATATATATAAAAAATACACATTAAATAATGAAAATATGTATAAAAAAATATATACAAAACACAAATAGTATAATATAAAATCGTATCAAAATATATACACAGAATATTAATAAAATAATGTACATTTGTATGAAAACTAAGATGCAAAATACCTATAAAATAACGCTTTTTTTTTAATTATATATACCAAAATACACATAAAATATTTGATTTTGTATTAAAATAAATATACAAAATGCACATACAATAAGGTAAATTTGTATTGAAATAGATATGCAAAAAACATATAAAACAATGTAAATTTGTTTCAAAATATATATACGAATACACATAAAATAACGTAAATTTCTATAAATATATATATACAAAATACAAATAAAATTAAGTAAATACGAATCAAAAATGTATGCAAAATACACATAAAATAATGTAAATTCGTATAAATATAAATAAACAAAATACCAATAAGAGAATGTGTATTTGTATAAATATAAATATACAAAATGCACATAAAATAACGTAAATTTGTATAAAACTATATACAAAAATACACAGAAGTAATTAAATTTGCATGAAAATAGATATACAAAATATACACAAAATAAGCTAAATTTGAATTGAAACATATATACAAAATACATAAAATAAAGTAAATTCGTTTCAAAATATTTTTAACAAATACACATATAATAACGTAAATTTGTAAAAAAAATATATAAACAAAATACACATCAAGTAATGTAAATACGTATAAAAAATATTTACAAAACACACCAATAATCAAGTCATTCGTATCAAAATAAATAAACAAAAAACTAATTAAATAATGTAAATTTGTATGAGAAAACATATACAAAATACACATAAAATAACGTTTTAAGTTTCTATAAAAATATATGTACAAAAATGCACATAAAATTAGTTTGCATAAAAAAATATATACAAAACACACATTAGATAATGTAAATGAGTATAAAAACATGTATACAAAATACCTATGAAATAATCTAAATTCGTATCGAGTTAAATTAAGAAAATAACAATAAAATAATGTAATTTTGGATGAAAATATATATAGAAAACACACATAAATAACCTAAATACAAATACAAATATACACATTAAATAATTTAAAACTGAATGAAATAAATATACAAAATAAACATAAAATAAGGTAAATTTGTAATAAAATATATGTAAGAATACACATAAAATAATATAAATTTGTATGAAAATATATATACAAATACACATAAAATAACATGAATTTGTATAAAATGTTTCAAAATATATACGAATACACACAATAAAATAACGTAAATTTTTATGAAAATGTATATATAAAATACACATAAAATAGTTTAAACACGTAGAAAAATATATATACAAAATACATATAAAATAATGTAAATTCGTAAAAAAAATAAATACACAAAATTCCAATAAAAGAATGTATATTTGTAGGAAAATATATATACAAAAAACAAATAAAATAACTAAAATTTGTATAAAAATATATACAAAAATACACAAAAATAATTTAAATTTGTTTGAAAATAGATATGCAAAATACTCATAAAGTTAGGCAAATTTGTATTGAAATACATATACAAAACGCACATAAAATAATGTAAATTTGTATGAAAATATATAAACAAATACATATGAAATCACGTAAATTTGGATAAAATATATATATATATATATATACAAAATATACATTAAATATTTTATATATGTATAAAAATATATTATATTATATATATTTTTATTGATATTTGCGTTATTTATGTGTATTTTGTATATGTTTTCTCATAGAAATTTACATTATTTTATTGGTATTTTGTCTATTTATTTTGATACGAATTACATGATTATTTGTGTATTTTTTACATTTTTTTATACGTATTTACATTATTTAATGTGTATTTTGTTTATATATTTTTATACAAATTTACGTTATTATATGTGTATTTGTATAGGTATTTTGATACAAATTTACATTATTTTATGTATTTTGTATATATATTTCAATTCAAATTTAGCTTATTTTATGTGTATTTTGTATATCTATTTATTTTAATACAAAATCAAATATTTTATGATTTTTCGTATATATATTTTTATAAAAAATGCGTTATTTTATGGGTATTTTGCATCTTAATTTTCATACAAATTTACATTATTTTATTAATATTTTCTGTATTTATTTTGATACGATTTTACATTATTTTATTTTTGTTTTGTATATATTTTTTTATACATATTTACATTATTTAATGTTTTTTTTGTATATATATTTGATACAAATTTACGTTATTTTAAGTCTATATGTTTATATATTTTCATTCAAATTTACATTATTTTATGTGTATTTTGTATATGTATTTCAATACAAATTTACCTAATTTTATGTTTTCATACAAGTTTAAATTATTTTTGTGTATTTTTGTATATAGTTTTATACAAATTTAGGTTATTTTATGTGTATTTTGTATATCTATTTTCATACAAATACACATTCTTTTCATGATATTTTGTTTATTTATTTTGACACGAATTAACATTATTTAATGTGTATTTTGTATATATATTTTTATACGTATTTACATTATTTCAAGTGTATTTTGTATATATATTTCTATAGAAATCTGCGTTATTTTATATGTATTCGAATATATATTTTGAAACAAATTTACATTGTTTTATGTGTATTTTGTATATTTTTTCAATACAAATTTACCTTATTGTATGTGCATTTTGTATATTAATTTTAATACAAATTTGATTAATCTATGTGTATTTTTGTATATGTATTTTTATAAAAATATATAATTAGTTAAATTTGTATTTAAATACATGTACAAAATACACATAAAATAATGTAAATTTGTATGAAATGAAAACAAATTCACATAAAATAACGTACATTTGTATAAACTAGAGATACAAAATAATTTTATGTGTATTTTGTATATTTATTTTCATACACATTTAAATTATTTTTGTGTATTTTTGTATATTTTATGTGTATTTTGGATATCTATTTTCATACAAATACACATTCTTTTATTGATATTTTGTTTATTTATTTTGACGAGAATTTAAATTATTTAATGTGTATTTTGTATATATATTTTTATACGTATTTACATCATTTCATGTGTATTTTGTATATATATTTCTATAGAAATCTACGTTATATTATGTGTATTCGTATATAGATTTTTAAACAAATTTACACTTTTTTGTGTATTTTGCATATTTTTTCAATACAAATTTACTTTATTGTATATGCATTTTGTATATTAATTTTAATACAAATTTAATTATTCTATGTGTATTTTTTTATATGTATTTTTATAAAAATATCCTTTATTTTATGGGTATTTTGCATCTTTATTTTCATACAAATTTACGTTATTTTATTGATATTCTGCTCATTCATTTTGATACGATTTGACATATTCTATGTGTATTTTGTATATATTTTTGAAACAAATTTACGTTATTTTATGTGTATTTGTTTATATATTCTGACACAAATTTATAATATTTTAAGGGTATTTTGTATATATATTTCAAAAGAAACTTACCTAGTTTTATGTGTATTTTGAATATCTATTTTCATACAAACTCAAATTATTTTTATGTATTTTTGTATATATTTCAATACAAATTATAGTTATTTTATGTGTATTTTGTAAATCTATTTTCATTCAAACATTTATTATTTTATTGGAATTTTGTTGATTTATATTGATACGAATTTACATTATTTTATATGTACTTTTTATATATATTTTTATACGCATTTACATTATTTAATATTTATTTTGAATATATAATTTTATACAAATTCATGGTATTTTATGTGTATTTGTATATATATTTTCATATAAATTTACATTATTTTATGTGTATTTTGAACATATATTTCATTACAAATTGACCTTATGTTATGTTTATTTTGTATGTGTATTTTGTACATTTATATTTATACAAATAAACATTCTTTTATTGGTATTTTGTTTATTTATTTTGTTTCGAATTTATATTATTTTATGTGTATTTTGTTTACATTTTTTTATACGTATTTACCTAATTTTATGTGTATTTTGTATATATATTTTTATAGAAATCTACGTTATTTTATGTGTATTCGTATATATATTTTGAAACAAATTTACTTTGTTTTATATGTATTTTTGCATATCTCTTTCAATAGAAGTTTACCTTATTGTATGTGCATTTTGTATATTTATTTCAATACAAATTTAAATATTTTATGTGTATTTTGGTATATATATTTTTATAAGAAATGCGCTATTTGATGGGAATTTTGCATCTTTATTTTCATACAAATTTACATTATTTTATCAATATTCGGTGTATTTATTTTGATACGATCTTACATTATTCTATTTGTTTTTTGTATATTTTTTTATACATATTTACCTTATTTAATGTATATCTTGCATATATATTTCATACAAATTTATTATCTATTATTTATTTTCATACAAATACACATTCTTTTCATGATATTTTGTTTATTTATTTTGTCACGAATTTACATTACTTAATATGTATTTTATATATATATTTTTATACGTATTTACATAATTTCATGTGTATTTTGTATATATATTTCTATAGAAATCTTCGTTATTTTATGTGTATTCGTATATATATTTTGAAACAAATTTACAATGTTTTATTTGTATTTTGCGTTTTTTTTTCAATACAAATTTACCTTATTGTATGTGTGCATTTTGTATATTAATTTTAATACAAATTTAATTATTCTATGTGTATTTTTGTATATGTATTTTTTAAAAAAAATATGCTTTATCTTATGGGTATTTTGCATCTTTGTTTTCATACAAATTTAAATTATTTTATTGATATTCTGTGTACTTATTTTGATACGATTTTACATTATTCTATGTATAACAAAAATAAATACAGAATACACAAAAATAGATATGCAAAATACATATAAACAATGTAAATTTGTTTCAAAATATATATACGAATACACATGACATGGGTATTTTGAATCTTAATTTTCATACAAATTTACATTATTTTATTAATATTTTCTGTATTTATTTTGATACGATTTTACATTATTTTATTTGTGTTTTGTATATATTTTTTTATACATATTTACATTATTTAATGTGTTTTTTGTATATATATTTGATACAAATTTACGTTATTTTAAGTCTATATGTTTATATATTTTCATTCAAATTTACATTATTTTATGTGTATTTTGTATATGTATTTCAATACAAATTTACCTAATTTTATGTTTTTTGTATATTTATTTTCATACAAGTTTAAATTATTTTTGTGTATTTTTGTATATAGTTTTATACAAATTTAGGTTATTTTATGTGTATTTTGTATATCTATTTTCATACAAATACACATTCTTTTCATGATATTTTTTTATTTATTTTGACACGAATTAACATTATTTAATGTGTATTTTGCATATATATATACGTATTTACATTATTTCAAGTGTATTTTGTATATATATTTCTATAGAAATCTACGTTATTTTATGTGTATTCGTATATATATTTTGAAACAAATTTACATTGTTTTATGTGTATTTTGCATATTTTTTCAATACAAATTTACATTATTGTATGTGCATTTTGTATATTAGTTTTAATACAAATTTGATTAATCTATGTGTATTTTTGTGTATGTATTTTTATAAAAATATGCTTTATTTTATGGGTATTTTGCATCTTTATTTTCATACAAATTTACATTATTTTATTGATATTCTGTGTATTTATTTGGTATGATTTTACATTATTCTATGTGTATTTTGTATATATATTTTATATAAAATGTATTTGTTTTCATTTCATACAAATCTAAATTATTTTATGTGTTTTTTGTACATGTATTTAAATACAAATTTAACCAGTTATATGTGTATTTTGTATGTCTATTTTGTATGTATATTTTCATAGAAATTTACTCTATTTTATGAGTATTCGTATATATATTTTGATACAAATTCATTATTGATGTGTATTTTGCATATCTATTTCAATACAAATTTTCTTTATTGTACGTGCATTTTGTATATTTATTTTAATACAAATTTAATTATTTTATATGTATTTTTGTATATATTTTGCGTTATTATATGGATATTTTGCAGCTTTATTTTCATACAAATTTACATTATTTTATTGATATTCTCTTTATTCATTTTGATACGATTTAACATTATTCTATGTGTATTTTGTATATATTTTTTATACATATTTACATTATTTAAGGTTTATTTTGTATATATATTTCATCCAAATTTACATTATTTTATGTGTATTTGTTTATATATTTTTATACAAATTTACATTATTTTATGTGTATTTTGTATATACATTTTCATAAAAAATTACGTTATTTTATTGTGTGTATTCGTATATATTTTGATACAAATTTTATACAAATTCATGTTATTTAATGTGTATTTGTATATATATTTTCATACAAATTTATATTATTTTATATGAATTTTTTCATATATTTCATTACAAATTTACCTTATTTTATGTTAATTTTGTATATTTATTTCATTCAATTTTAAATTATTTTATGTGTATATTTGTATTTGTATTTAGGTTTTTTTATGCGTATTTTGTATATATATTTTCATCCAAAATTACATTATTATATTGGTATTTTATTAATTTAATTCGATACGAATTTAGATTATTTCATAGGTATTTTGTATACATATTTTTATACTCATTTACATTATCTAATGTGTGTTTTGTATATATATTTTTATGCAAATTTATTTTATGTTCATTTATGTACATATATTTTTATAGAAATTTGCGTTATTTTATGTATAGTTTTATATAAATTTACGTTATTTTATGTGCATTTTGTATATTTATATTTATAAAAATACACATTCTTTTATTGCTATATTGTTTATTTATATTTATACGAATTTATATTATTTGTGTATTTTATATACATTTTTTATACGTATTTACTTACTTTTATGTGTATTTTGTATATGTATTTTATAGAAATCTACGTTATTTTATGTGTATTCGCATATATATTTTGAAACAAATTTACATTATTTTATATGTATTTTGCATATCTATTTCAATACAAATTTACCTTATTGTATGTGCATTTTGTATATTTATTTTGATACAAATTCAAATATTTTATGTGTATTTTGGTATCAATAATTTTATAAAAATGCGTTATTTTATAGGTATTTTGCATCTTAATTTTAATACAAATTTACATTATTTTATTAATATTCTGTGTATATATTTTGATACGATTTTACATTATTCTATTTGTGTTTTGTATATATTTTTATACATATTTACATTATTTAATGTGTATTTTGTATATATATTTCATACAAATTTACGTTATTATATGTGTATTTGTTTATATATTTTCTTTCAAATTTACATTATTTTATGTGTATTTTGTATATGTATTTCAATAGAAATTAACCTAATTTTATGTGTATTTTGTATATTTCTTTTCAGACAAATTTAAATTATGTTGTGTATTTTTGTATATAGTTTTATACAAATTTAGGATATTTTATGTACGCATTTACATTATTTAATGTGTGTTTTGTATATATATTTTTATCCAAAGTTAATTTATTTTACGTTCATTTTTGGACATATATTTTTATAGAAATTAGCGTTATTTTATATTAATTTGTATATGTTTTCTCATACAAATTTACATTATTTTATTGCTATTTTGTTTATTTAGTTTGATACAAATTAAATGAATATATGTGTATTTTGTACATATTTTTTATACGTATTTACATTACTTAATGTGAATTTTGTTTATATATTTTTAAACAAATTTACATCATTATATGTATTTTTATAAATATTTTGATACAAATTTACATTATTTTATGTATTTTGTATATACATTTCAATTCAAATTTAGCTTATTTTATCTGTATTTTGTATATCTATTTTCATACGAATTTAATTACTTCTGTGTATTTTTGTATATAGTTTTATACAAATTTACGTTATTTTATGTGTATTTTGTATATTTATATTTATACAAATACACATTCTTTTATTGGTATTTTGTTTATTTATTTTGATACTAATTTACATTATTTTATGTGTATTTTGTATACATTTTTTTATACGTATTTACTTCATTTTACGTGTATTTTGTATATATATTTTTATACAAATCTACGTTATTTTATGTGTATTCGTATATATATTTTGAAACAAATTTACATTGTTTTATATGTATTTTGCATATCTATTTCAATACAGATTTACCTTATTGTATGTGTATTTTGTATATTTATTTTAATACAAATAATTTTTTTATGTGTATTTTTGTATATATATTTAAAAAATGCGTTATTTTATGGGTATTTTGCTTCTTTATTTTCATACAAATTTACATTATTTTATTAATATTCTGTGTATTTATTTTGATACGACTTTACATTATTCTATTTGTGTTTTGTATATATTTTTTTTTTACAAATTTACGTAATTTTAAGTGTATTTGTTTATGTATTTTCATTCAAATTTACAGTATTTTATGTGTATTTTGTATATGTATTTCAATACAAATTTACCTAATTTTATGTGTATTTTGAATATTTATTTTCATACAAATTTAAATTATTTTTGTGTATTTTTGTATATAGTTTTATACAAATTTATGTTATCTTATGTGTATTTTGTATATTTATTTTCATACAAATACACATTCTTTTATTGACATTTTGTTTATTTATTTTGACGCGAGTTTACATTATTTAATGTGTATTTTGTATATATATTTTTATACGTATTTACATCCTTTCATGTGTATTTTGTATATTTATAAAAAATGCGTTATTTTATGGGTATTTTGCATCTTTATTTTCATACAAATTTACATTATTTTATTTACATTCTGTGTATTTATTTTAATTCGATTTTACATTAATCTATTTGTGTTTTGTATATATATTTTTTATACATATTTACATTATTTAATGAGTATTTTTTATATATATTTTATTCAAATTTATGTTAATTTAAGTGTATTTGTTTATATATTTTCATTCAAATTTACATTATTTTATGTGTATTTTGTATATGTATTTCTTTGCAAATTTACCTAGTCTTATGTGTATTTTGTATATTTGTTTTCATACAAATTTAACTTATTTTTGTGTATTTTTATATATAGTTTTATACAAATTTACGTTATTTTATGTGTATTTTGTATATGTATTTTCATACAAATACACATTCTTTTATTGATATTTTAACTTTATTTTGACACGAATTTACATTATTTAATGTGTATTTTGTATATATATTTTTATACGTATTTACAACATTTCATGTGTATTTTGTATATATATTTCTATAGAAATCTACGTTATTTTATGTGTATTCGTATATATATTTTGAAACAAATCTACATTATTTTAGGAGTATTTTGTAGATATATTTCATTATAAATTTGCCTTATTTTAAGTTTATTTTTATATCTTTTTTCATTCAAATTCAAATCATTTTATGTGTATATTTATTTGTATTTACGTTATTTTATGTGTATTTTCTATATATATTTTCATTCAAAATTACATTATTTATCGGTATTTTGTTCATTTATTTCGATACGAATTTAGATTATTTCATGTGTATTTTGTATATGTATTTCAATACAAATTTACCTAATTTTATGTGTATTTTGTATATTTATTTTCATACAAATTTAAATTATTTTGTGTTTTTTTGTATATACATATAGAGTAAATTTCTATGAAAATATATATTCAAAATACATATAAAATTATGTAAATAAGTATAAAATTATATATATCAAATACACCTAAAAAAAAAAATTAGTATCAAAATAAATAAATAAAATTCCGATAAAAGAACGTATATTTGTAGGAAAATAAATATACAAAATACACGTAAAATTACGAAAATTTGAATAAAAATATATACAAAAATACACACAATTAATTTCAATTTGTATGAAAATAGATATCCAAAATACACATAATTAGTTAAATTTGTATTAAAATACATGTACAAAATTACATAAAATAATGTAAATTTGTATGAAATGAAAACAAATTCACATAAAATAACGTACATTGGTATAAAATAGATATACAAAATATACATAGAATAATGTAAAATCGTATCAAAATAAATACACAGGATATCAATAAAATAATGTAATTTTGTATGAAAATAAAGATGCAAAATACCCATAAAATAAAGCATATTTTTATAAAAATACATATACAAAAATACACATAGAATAGCTAAATTTGTATTAAAATTAACATACAAAATGCACGTACAATAAGGTAAATTTGTATTGAAAAAATATGCAAAATGCACATAAAACAATGTATATTTGTTTCAAAATATATATACGAATACATATAAAATAACGAATATTTCTATAGAAATATATATACAAAATACACATGAAATGACGTAAATACGTATAAAAATATATATACACAATACACATTAAATAATGTAAATTCGCATCAAAATAAATAAACAAAATATCAATAAAAGAATGTGTATTTGTATGAAAATAGATATACAAAATACACATAAAATGTTGTAAATGTGTATAAAACTCTATACAAAAATACAAAAAATAATTTAAATTTGTATAAAATATATATACAAAATACACATGAAATTTGGTAAATTTCTATTGAAATACATATACAAAATACACATAAAATAATGTAAATTTGAATGAAAATGTATAAACAAATACACTTAAAATAACGAAAATTTGTATGAAATATATATAGAAAATACACATAAAATAATGTAAATATGTATAAAAAAATATATACAAAACACAAATAGAATAATGTAAAATATTATCAAAATAAATACACAGAATATTAATAAAATAATGTAAATTTGTATGAAAATAAAGATGCAAAATACCCATAAAACAACGCATTTTTTATGAAAATATATATACCAAAATGCACATAAAATATTTAAATTTGTATTACAATAAATATACAAAATGCACATACAATAAGGTAAATTTGTATTGAAATAGATATGCAAAATACATATAAAACAATGTAAATTTGTTTCAAAATATACATACGAATACACATAAAATAACGTAGATTTCTATAAAATATATATACAAATTACACTTAAAATGAAGTAAATACGTATAAGAAAATGTATACAAAATACACATAAAATAATGTAAATTCGTATCAAAATAAATAAACTAATTGCCAATAAAAGAATGTTTACTTGTATAAATATAAATATACAAAATACACATAAAATAACGTAAAATTGTATAAAACTATATACAAAAATAAACAAAAATAATTAAATTTGCATGAAAATAGATATACAAAAGACATAAAATAAGCTAAATTTGAATTGAAATAAATATAGAAAATACATAAAATAATGTAAATTTGTATCAAAATATATATTCAAATACACATATAATAACGTAAATTTGTATAAAAATATATAAACAAAATACACATTAAATAATGTAAATACGTATAAAAGATATGTACGTAATGTAAAATTTTTTAAAATTAAAGATGCAAAATACCCATAAATTATCTCATATTTAAAAAAAAATATATACAAAAATACACATAAAATAATTAAATTTGTATTAAAATAAATATACAAAATGCACATACAATAAGGTAGATTTTTATTGAAATAGATATGCAAAAAACATAAAATAATGAAATTTTTTATCAAAATATATACGAATACACACAATAAAATTACGTAAATTTTTATGAAAATATATATACAAAATACACATAAAATAATGTAAATACATAGAAAAATATATATACAAAATACACATAAAATAATGTAAATTCATATCAAAATAAATAAACAAAATTTCCTCTAAAAGAATGTATATGTGTAGGAAAATATATATACAAAATACAAATAAAAAAAAAATTGTATAAAAATAATACAAAAATACACAAAAATAATTTAAATTTGTTTGAAAATAGATATTCAAAATACAAATGAAATTAGGCACATTTTTATTGAAATACATATACAAAATACACATAAAATAATGTAAATTTGTATGAAAATATATAAACAAATACACATAAGATAACGTAAATTTCCATAAAATATATGTACAAAATATACATTAAATAATGTAAATATGTCTAAAAATATATATACAAAATACACAGAATAACGTAAAATCGTATCAAAATAAATAAACAGACAATCAATAAAATAATGTAAATTTGTATGAAAATAAAGATGCAAAATACCTATATAATAACACATATTTGTTTAAAAATATATATACAAAAATACACTTAAAATAATTAAATTTGCATCAAAATAAATATACAAAAGGCACATACAATAAAGAAAATTTATATTGAAATAGATATGCGAAATACACATAAATAATGTAAATTTGTATCAAAATATATATACGAATACACATAAAATAGAGTAAATTTGTATGAAAATATATATTCAAAATACATATAAAATTATGTAAATAAGTATAAAAATATATATATCAAATACACCTAAAATAATAAAAACTCGTATCAAAATAAATAAACAAAATTCCGATAAAAGAACGTATATTTGTAGGAAAATAAATATACAAAATTCACATAAAATTACGAAAATTTGAATAAAAATATATACTAAAATACACAAAATTAATTTCAATTTGTATGAAAATAGATATACATAATACACATATAATTAGTTAAATTTGTATTTAAATACATGTACAAAATACACATAAAATAATGTGAATTTGTATGAAATGAAAACAAATTCACATAAAATAACGTTCATTTGTATGAAATATATATACAAAATATACATAGAATAATGTAAAATCGTATCAAAATAAATACACAGAATATCAATAAAATAATGTAAATTTGTATGAAAATAAAGATGCAAAATACCCATAAAATAAAGCATTTTTTATGAAAATACATATACAAAAATACACATAGAATAATTAAATTTGTATTAAAATTAATATACAAAATGCACGTACAATAAGGTAAATTTATATTGAAAAAATATGCAAAATGCACATAAAACAATGTATATTTGTTTCAAAATATATATACTAATACATAAAATAACATATATTTCTATAGAAATATATATACAAAATACACATGAAATGACGTAAATACGTATAAAATTATATATACACAATACACATTAAATAATGTGAATTCGCGTCAAAATAAATAAACAAAATATCAATAAAAAATGTATATTTGTATGAAAATAGATATACAAAATACACATAAAATATTTTAAATTTATATAAAACTCTTTTTATAAAAATATATATACCAAAATAATAATTTTTTTAAATTTGTATTACAATAAATATACAAAATGCACATACAATAAGGTAGATTTATATTAAAATAGATATGCTAAATACATATTAAACAATGTAAATTTGCTTCAAAATATATATACCAATACACATAAAATAACGTAGATTACTATAAAAATATATATACAAAATAGACATTAAATGAAGTAAATACGTATAAGAAAATGTATACAAAGTACACATAAAATAATTAAATTTGTATTAAAATAAATATACAAAATACACATACAATAAGGTAAATCTATATTGAAATAGATATGCAAAATAAACATAAAATAATGTAAATTTGTATCAAATCATATACGAATACACACAATAAAATAACGTAAATTTTTATGAAAATATATATAAAAAATACACATAAAATAATGTAAATACGTAGAAAAATATATATACAAAATACACATAAAATTATGTAAATTCTTATGAAAATAAATGAACAAAATTCCACTAAAAGAATGTATATTTGTAGGAAAATATAAATACAAAATACAAATAAAATAACTAAAATTTGTTTAAAAAATATATAAAAAATACATAAAAATAATTTAAATTTGTTTGAAAATTGATATGCAAAATACACATAAAATTAGGCAAATCTGTATTGAAATACATATACAAATTACACATAAAGTATTGTAAATTTATATGAAAATATATAAACAAATACACATAAAATAGCGTAAATTTATATAAAATATATATTCAAAATATACATTAAATAATGTAAATGTGTATAAAAATATATATACAAAATACACATAGAATAATGTAAAATCGTATCAAAATAAATAAACAGAATATCAATAAAATAATGTAAATTTGTATGAAAATAAAGATGCAAAATACCCAAATAATAACGCATATTTTTACAAAAATACACATAAAATAATTAAATTTGTATTAAAATAAATATACAAAATACACATACAATATGGTAAATTTGTATTAAAATAGATATGCAAAATAAACATAAATAATGTAAATTTGTATCAATATATAAATACGAATACCCATAAAATAGAGTAAATTTCTATGAAAATATATATTCAAAACACAAATAAAATGATATAAATAAGTATAAAAATATACATATCAAATACACCTAAAATAATGTAAATTCGTATAAAAATAAATAAACAAAATTACGATAAAAGATGCAAGATACACATTAAATAATGTAAATATGTATAAAAAAATATATACAAAAAAAAATAGAATAATGTGAAATCGTATCAAAATAAATACACCGAATATTAATAAAATAATGTAAATTTGTATGAAAATAAAGATGCAAAATTCCCATCAAATAGCGCATTTCTTATAAAAATATATATACCAAAATACACATAAAATATTTAAATTTGTATTGAAATAAATATACAAAATGCACATACAATAAGGTAAATTTGTATTGAAAGAGATATGCAAAAATACATATAAAACAATGTAAATTTGTTTCAAAATATATACGAATACACATAAAATAACGTAGATTTCTATAAAAATATATATACAAAATACACATAAAATTAAGTAAATACGTATAAAAATAGATATACAAAATACACATAGAATAATGTAAAATTGTTTAAAAAAAACAGAATATAAATAAAATAATGTAAATTTGTATGAAAATAAAAATGCAAAATACCCATAAAATAAAGCATATTTTTATAAAAATACATATACAAAAATACACATAGCATAATTAAATTTGTATTAAAATTAATATACAAAATGCATATACAATAAGGTAAATTTGTATTGAAAAAATATGCAAAATACACATAAAACAGTGTAAATTTATTTCAAAATCTATATACGAATACTCATAAATCAACGTAGATTTCTATAGAAATATATATACAAAATACACATCAAATGATGTATATAAATATAAATATATATATATATATATATATATATATATATATATATATATATATATATATATATATATATATATATATATATATATATATATATATATATATATATATATATATATATATATATATATATATATAAAATACACATTAAATAATGTAAATTCGCGTCAAAATAAATAAACAAAATATCAATAAAAGAATGTGTATTTGTATGAAAATAGATATACAATATACACATAAAATCACCTAAATTTGTATAAAACTATATACAAAAATACACAAAAATAATTTTAATTTGTATGAAAATAAATATACAAAATACACATAAAATTAGGTAAATTTGTACTGAAATACATTTACAAAATACACATAAAATAACGAAAATTTGAATGAAAACATATAAACAAATACACTTAAAATAACGTAAATTTGTATAAAATATATATAAAAACTACACATTAAATAATGTAAATATGTATAAAAAAATATACACAAAACACAAATAGAATAATATAAAATCGTATCAAAATAAATACACAGAATATTAATAAAATAATGTAAATTTGTATGAAAATTAAGATCCAAAATACCCATAAAATAACGCATTTTTTATAAAAATATTTATACCAAGACACACATAAAATATTTGAATTTGTATTAAAATAAATATACAAAATGCACATACAATAAGGTAAATTTGTATTGAAATAGATATGCAAAATACATATAAGACCATGTAAATTTTAAAAAAAAATATATATACGAGTACACATAAAATAGCGTAGATTTCTATGCAAATAAATATACAAAATACACATAAAATGAAGTAAATACGTATAAAAAAAAGGTATACAAAATACACATAAAATAATGTAAACTCGTATCAAAATAAATAAACAAAATACTAATAAAAGAATGTGTATTGTATATATATAAATATACAAAATACAAATAAAATAACCTAAATTTATATAAAACTATATGCAAAAATACACAAAAGTAATTAAATTTGTGTGAAAATAGATATACAAAATAAATGTGTAGTTTGTATATTTATTTTCATACAAATTGAAATTATTTTTGTTTATTTTTTTATATATTTTCATACAAATTTTCGTTTTTTAATGTGTATTTTGTATATTTATTTTTTCTACAAATATACGTTCTTTTATCTGAATTTTGTTTATTGAATTTGAAACGAATTTACCTTATTTTGTATATCTATTTTCATACAAATTAAAATACTTTTGTGTATTTTTGTATATAGTTTTATATAAATTTACGTTATTTTATGTGTATTTTGTATATTTATATTTATACAAATACACATTCTTTTATTGGTATTTTGTATATTTATTTTCATACGAATTTACATTATTTTATATGTATTTTGTATACATTTTCTTATACGTATTTAATTCATTTTATGTGTATTTTGTATATATATTTTTATACAAATCTACGTTATTTTATGTGTATTCGTATATATTTTGAAACAAATTTACATTGTTATATGTATTTTGCATATCTATTTCAATACAGACTTACCTTATTGTATGTGTATTTTGTATATTTATTTTAATACAAATTAATTTTTTCATGTGTATTTTGGTATATATATTTTTATAAAAAATGCGTTATTTAATGGGTATTTTGCATCTTTATTTTCATACAAATTTACATTGTTTTATTAATATTCTGTGTATTTATTTTGATACGATTTTACATTATTCTATTTGTGTTTTGTATATATTTTTTTATACATATTTACATTATTTATAGTGTATTTTGTATATTTTAAAACAAATTTACGTTATTTTATGCGCATCTGTTAAAATATTTTGATACAAATTTACATTATTTTGTACAAAAAACAAATAGAATAATGTAAAATCGTATCAAAATAAATACACAGAATGTCAATAAAATAATGTAAATTTGTATGAAAATAAAGATACAAAATTCCCAAAAATTATCGCATTTTTTATAAAAATATATTTACCAAAATACACATAAAATATTTAAATTTGTATTGAAATAAATATACAAAATGCATATACAGTAAGGTAAATTTGTATTGAAAGAGATATTCAAAAATACATATAAAACTATGTAAATTTGTTTCAAAATATATATACGAATACACATAAAATAAAGTAGATTTCTATAGAAATATATATATACAAAATACATATGAAGTTATGTAAATACGTATAAAAATATATATAAAAAATACATATCAAATAATGTAAATTCGTGTCAAAATAAATAAACAAAATATCATGAAAAGAATGTGTATTTGTATGAAAATAGATAATAGATAATAAATTTGTATAAAATATATATGCAAGATACACATTAAATAATGTAAATATGTATAAAAAAAGTATATACAAAAAACAAATAGAATAATGTAACATCGTATCAAAATAAATACACCGAATATTAATAAAATAATGTAAATTTGTATGAAAATAAAGATGCAAAATTCCCATAAAATAGCGCATTTCTTATAAAAATATATATACCAAAATACACATAATATATTTAAATTTGCATTGAAATAAATATACAAAATGCACATACAATAAAGTAAATTTGTATTGAAAGAGATATGCAGAAATACATATAAAACAATGTAAATTTGTTTCAAAATATATATACGAATACAAATAAAAAAACGTAGATTTCTATAAAAATATATATACAAAATACACATAAAATTAAGAAAATACGTATAAAAAATGTATACAAAATACACATAAAATAATGTAATTTCGAATAAAATAAATGTAAATTTGAATGAAAATATAAAAACAAATACACTTAAAATAACGTAAATTTGTATAAAATATATATGCAAGATACACATTAAATAATGTAAATGTGTATAAAAATATATATACAAAAAACAAATAGAATAATGTAAAATCGTATCAAAATAAATACACAGAATATCAATAAAATAATGTAAATTTGTATGAAAATAAAGATGCAAAATTCCCAAAAATTATCGCATTTTATAAAAATATATATACCAAAATACACATAAAATATTTAAATTTGTATTGAAATAAATATACAAAATGCATATACAGTAAGGTAAATTTGTATTAAAAGAGATATTCAAAAATACATATAAAACAATGTAAATTTGTCTCAAAATATATATACGAATACACATAAATTAAAGTAGATTTCTATAGAAATATATATAGAAAATACATATGAAATTATGTAAATACGTATAAAAATATATATACAAAATACATATCAAATAATATAAATTCATGTCAAAATAAATAAACAAAATATCATGAAAAGAATTTGTATTTGTATAAAAATAGATAATAGATAATAAATTTGTATAAAATATATATGCAAGATACTCATTAAATAATGTAAATATATATAAAAAAGTATATACAAAAAACAAATAGAATAATGTAAATTCGTATCAAAATAAATACACCGAATATTAATAAAATAATGTAAATTTGTATGAAAATAAAGATGCAAAATTCCCATAAAATTGCGCATTTCTTATAAAAATATATATACCAAAATACACATAAAATATTTAAATTTGTATTGAAATAAATATACAAAATGCATATACAATAAGGTAAATTTGTATTGAAAGAGATATGCAAAAATACATATAAAACAATGTAAATTTGTTTCAAAATATATATACGAATATAAATAAAAAAAAACGTAGATTTCTTTAAAAATATATATACAAAATACACATAAAATTAAGTAAACACGTATAAAAAAAAGTGTATTTGTAAAAATATATATATACAAAATACACATAAAATATCATAAATTTGTATAAAACTATATACAAAAATACACAGAAGTAATTAAATTTGTATGAAATTATATATACAAAATACAGCTAAAATAAGCTAAATTTGAATTGAAATGTACATACAAAATACATAAAATAATGTAAATCTGTATCAAAATATTTATACAAATACATATAATAACGTAGATTTGTTTAAAAATATATAAACAAAATACACATTAAGTAATATAAATACGTATAAAAAATATGTACAAAATACACATATAATCATGTAAATTGTATCAAAATAAATAAACAAAATAGCAATAAAATAATGTAAATTTGTATGAGAAAACATATACAAATAACGCAAATTTCTATAAAAATATATGTACAAAAATGCACATAAAATAAAGTAAATTTGCAAAAAAATATATATACAAAACACACACTAAATAATGTAAATGCGTACATAAAATAACCTAAATTTGTATAAAACTAAATACAAAAATACACAAAAATAATTTAAATTTGTTTGAAAAGAAATATACAAAATACACATAAAATTACGTAAATTTGTATTGAAATACATATACAAAATACACATCAAATAATGTAAATTTGAATGAAAATATATAAACAAATACACTTAAATAACGTAAATTTGTATAAAATATATATGCAAGATGCACATTAAATAATGTAAATGTGGATAAAAAATATATATACAAAAAACAAATAGAATAATGTAAAATCGTATCAAAATAAATTCACAGAATATCAATAAAATAGTGTAAATTTGTATGAAAATAAAGATACAAAATTCCCAAAAATTATCGCATTTTTTATAAAAATATATTTACCAAAATACACATAAAATATTTAAATTTGTATTGAAATAAATATACAAAATGCATATACAGTAAGGTAAATTTGTATTGAAAGAGATATTCAAAAATACATATAAAACAATGTAAATTTGTTTCAAAATATATATACGAATACACATAAAATAAAGTAGATTTCTATAGAAATATGTATACAAAATACATATGAAATTATGTAAATACGTATTAAAATATATATAAAAAATACATATCAAATAATGTAAACTCGTGTCAAAATAAATAAACAAAATATCATGAAAAGAATGTGTATTTATATGAAAATAGATAATATATAATAAATTTGTATAAAATATATATGGAAGATACACATTAAATAATGTAAATATGAATAAAAAAGTATATACAAAAAACAAATAGAATAATGTAACATCGTATCAAAATAAATACACCGAATATTAATAAAATAATGTAAATTTGTATGAAAATAAAGATGCAAAATTCCCATAAAATAGCGCATTTCTTATAAAAATATATATACCAAAATACACATAAAATATTTAAATTTGCATTGAAATGAATATACATAATGCACATACAATAAGGTAAATTTGTATTGAAAGAGATATGCAAAAATACATATAAAACAATGTAAATTTGTTTCAAAATATATATACGAATACAAATAAAAAAAAACGTAGATTTCTATAAAAATATATATACAAAATACACATAAAATTAAGTAAATACGTATAAAGAAATGTATACAAAATACACATAAAATAATGTAATTTCGAATTAAAATAAATGTAAATTTGAATGAAAATATAAAAAACAAATACACTTAAAATAACGTAAATTTGTATAAAATATATATGCAAGATACACATTAAATAATGTAAATGTGTATAAAAAAATATATACAAAAAACAAATAGAATAATGTAAAATCGTATCAAAATAAATACACAGAATATCAATAAAATAATGTAAATTTGTATGAAAATAAAGATGCAAAATTCCCAAAAATTATCGCATTTTATATAAAAATATATATACCAAAATACACATAAAATATTTAAATTTGTATTGAAATAAATATACAAAATGCATATACAATAAGGTAAATTTGTATTAAAAGAGATATTCAAAAATACATATAAAACAATGTAAATTTGTTTCAAAATATATATACGAATATACATAAAATAAAGTAGATTTCTATAGAAATATATATACAAAATACATATGAAATTATGTAAATACGTATAAAAATATAAATACAAAATACATATCAAATAATGTAAATTTTTGTATATGTATTTTTATAAAAATATGATTTATTTTATGGGTATTTTGCATCTTTATTTTCATACAAATTTACTTTATTTTATTGATATTCTGCTTATTCATTTTGATACGATTTGACATTATTCTATGTGTATTTTGTATATATTTTTTATACAAATTTACGTTATTTTATGTGTATTTGTTTATATATTTTGACACAAATTTACAATATTTTATGGGTATTTTGTATATATATTTCAAAAGAAATTTACCTAGTTGTATGTGTATTTTGAATATCTATTTTCATACACTCAAATTATTTATATGTATTTTTGTATATATTTCAATACAAATTTTAGTTAGGTTATGTGTATTTTGTAAATCTATTTTCATTCAAATATATATTATTTTATTGGTATTTTGTTGATTTATATTGATACGAATATACATTATTTTATATGTACTTTTTATATATATTTTTATACGCATTTACATTATTTAATATTTATTTTGAATGTATAATTTTATACAAATTCATGGTATTTTATGTGTATTTGTATATATATTTCATATTTACATTATTTTATGTGTATTTTGTACATATATTCATTACAAATTTACCTTATTTTATATTTATTTTGTATGTGTATTTTGTACATTTATATTTATACACGTTTACTCACACAAATTTATATTATTTTATATACAAATTTACGTTATGGCTATTTTGATACAAATTTATTTTATTTCATGTATTTTGTCTATATTTTCAATTCAAATTTATTTGTGTGTATTTTGTATATATTTCACAAAAATTACTATTTTGTATATAGATATAAATTTACGTTATTTTAATTTTGTATATTTATATTTATACAAATACACATTCTTTTATTTGTATTTTGTTTATATATTTTGATACAATTTACATTATTCTATAGTATTTTGCATACATTTATTTATACGTATTTATATATATTTTATAGAAATCTACGTTATTTTATGTGTATTCGTATACATATTTTGAAACAAATTTACATTTGCTTTATATGTATTTTGCATATCTATTTTAATACAAATTTACCTTATTGTACATATAAAACAATGTAAATTTGTTTCAAAATATATATTCGAATAAATAAAAAACGTAGATTTCTATAAAATATATATACAAAATACACATAAAATTAAGTAATACGTATAAAAATGTATTCAAAATACACATAAAATAATGTAAATTCGAATTAAAATAAATAAACAAAATACCAATAAAAGAATGTGTATTTGGATAAATATAAATATACAAAATACATATAAAAAATAAACATAAAATAAGGAAGATTTGTAATAAAATATATGTACAAAATACACATAAAATAATGTAGATTTATATGAAAATATATATACAAATACACATAAAATACCATGAATTTGTATAAAAATATATATTCAAAATAAATATTAAATTATGTAAATGCGTATAAAATATATATACAAAGTACATATAAAATAATGTGCAAAATACCTATAATATAACGCATTTTTATAAAATACCAATAAAATAATAAATATTTGAACTTTATTAAAATAAATATTCAAAATGCACATACTAATATGAAATTTGTATTGAAATATATACAAAAATACATAAAATAATGTAAATTTGTTTCAAAATATATATACGAATACACATAAAATAACGTAGATTTCTTTTAAAATACATATACAAAATACACATAAAATTAAGTAAATACGTATAAAAATATATACAAAATACACATAAAATAATGTAAATTTGTATAAAAATATATACAAAATACACATAGAATAATGTCAAATTGTATAAAAATAAATATACAAAATATCAGATAAAATAACGTAAATTTATATAAAACTATATACATAAAGACGCAAAATACCTATAAAATATAAAAGAATATTTATATAAAATATATATACAAAATACACATTTGATAATGTAAATTTGTATGAAAATATAATATACAAAATACACATAAAATCCCCTAAAACAAATTTAAAATTGAATGAAATAAATCTACAAAATAAAAATAAAATAATGTAAATTTGTAATGAAATATATGTAAAAATACACATAAAATAATATAAATATGTATGAAAATATATATACAAATACACATTAAATAATATGAATTTGTATAAAATTTGTTTTAAAATATATACTTATACACACAATAAAATAACGTAATTTTTTATGAAAATGTATATACAAAATACATAAAATAATTTAAATAGAAAAATATATATACAAAAAACACCTAAAATAATGTAAATATGAAAATATATAAACAAATACACATAAAATAATGTAAATTTGGATAAAAATATATACAAAATGAACATTAAATAATGTAAATATGTATAAAAAATATATACAAAAAACACATGGAATAATGTTAAATCGAATCAAAATAAATAGAGAGAATATCAATAAAATAATGTAAATTTGTATGAAAATAAAGATGGAAAATATCCATATAATAACGCATATTTGCATCAAAATATATATACAAAGATACATATAAAATAATTAAATTTGTATTAAAATAAATATACAAAATGTACGTACAATAAAGTAAATTTGTATTAAAATAAATATGCAAAATACACATCAATAATAAAAATTGGTATCAAAATATATATACGAATACTCATAAAATAGAGTAAATTTCTATGAAAATATACATACAAAATAGATATACAAAATACACATATAACTAGTTAAATTTGTATTTAAATACATGTACAAAAAACACATAAAATAATGTAGATTTGTATGAAATGAAAACAAACACATTTTATATAAAATATATATACAAAATACACATAGAATAATGTAAAATCATATCAAAATAAATACACAGACTATCAATAAAATAATGTAAATTTGTATGAAAATAAAGATGCAAAATACCCATAAAATAAAGCATATTTAAAAAAAAATACATATACAAAAATACACATAGATTAATCAAATTTGTATTAAAATTAATATACAAAATGCATATACAATAAGGTAAATTTGTATTGAAAAAATATGCAAAATACACAAAACAATGTAAATTTGTTTCAAAATATATATACGAATACACATAAAATAACGTGGATTTCTATAGAAATATATATACAAAATACACTTGAAATAATGTAAATACGTATAAAAATACATATACAAAATACACATTAAATAATGTTAATTCGTGTCAAAATAAATAAAAAAAATATCATGAAAAGAATGTGTATTTGTATGAAAATAGATATACAAAATACACATAAAATAACCTAAATTTGTATAAAACTATATACAAAAATACACAAAAATAATTTAAACTTGTATGAAAATAAATATACAAAAACATATAAAATTAGGTAAATTTGTATTGAAATACATATACAAATATACATAAAATAATGTAAATTTGAATGAAAATATATAAACATCTAGACTTAAAATAATGTAAATTTGTATCAAATATATATACAAAAAACACATTAAATAATGTAAATATGTATAAAAAAATATATACAAAACACAAATAAAATTATGTAAAATCGTATCAAAATAAATACAGAAAATATTAATAAAATATTGTAAATTTGTATGAAAATTAAGATGCAAAATACCCATAAAATAAAGCATTTTTTATAAAAATATATATACGAAAAAACATAAAATATTTGATTTTGTATAAAAATATATGTACAAAATGCACATAAAATAAAGTAAATTTGCAAAAAAATATATATACAAAACACACACTAAATAATGTAAATGCGTACATAAAATAACCTAAATTTGTATAAAACTATATACAAAAATACACAAAAATAATTTAAATTTGTTTGAAAAGAAATTTACAAAATACACATAAAATTAGGTAAATTTGTATTGAAATACATATACAAAATACACATCAAATAATGTAAATTTCAATGAAAATATATAAACAAATACACTTAAAATAACGTAAATTTGTATAAAATATATATGCAAGATACACATTAAATAATGTAAATGTGTATAAAAAATATATATACAAAAAACAAATAGAATAATGTAAAATCGTATCAAAATAAATACACAGAATATCAATAAAATAATGTAAATTTGTATGAAAATAAAGATGCAAAATTCCCAAAAATTATCGCATTTTTTATAAAAATATATTTACCAAAATACACATCAAATATTTAAATTTGTATTGAAATAAATATGCAAAATACATATACAGTAAGGTAAATTTGTATTGAAAGAGATATTCAAAAATACATATAAAACAATGTAAATTTGTTTCAAAATATATATACGAATACACATAAAATAAATTAGATTTCTATAGAAATATATATACAAAATACATATGAAATTATGTAAATACGTATAAAAATATATATTCAAAATACATATCAAATAATGTAAATTCGTGTCAAAATAAATAAACAAACTATCATGAAAAGAATGTGTATTTGTATGAAAATAGATACTAGATAATAAATTTGTATAAAATATATATGCAAGATACACATTAAATAATGTAAATATGTATAAAAAAGTATATACAAAAAACAAATAGAATAATGTAACATCGTATCAAAATAAATACACCGAATATTAATAAAATAATGTAAATTTGTATGAAAATAAAGATGCAAAATTCCCATAAAATAGCGCATTTCTTATAAAAATACATATACCAAAATACACATAAAATATTTAAATTTGTATTGAAATAAATATACAAAATGCACATACAATAAGGTAAATTTGTATTGAAAGAGATATGCAAAAATACATATAAAACAATGTAAATTTGTTTCAAAATATATATACGAATACAAATAAAAAAACGTAGATTTCTATAAAAATATATATACAAAATACACATAAAATTAAGTAAATACGTATAAAAAATGTATACAAAATACACATAAAATAATGTAATTTCGAATTAAAATAAATGTAAATTTGAATGAAAATATAAAAACAAATACACTTAAAATAACGTAAATTTGTATAAACTATATATGCAAGATACACATTAAATAATGTAAATGTGTATAAAAAAATATATACAAAAAAACAAATAGAATAATGTAAAATCGTATCAAAATAGATACACAGAATATCAATAAAATAATGTAAATTTGTATGAAAATAGAGATGCAAAATTCCCAAAAATTATCGCATTTTTAAAAAAAATATATATACCAAAATACACATAAAATATTTAAATTTGTATTGAAATAAATATACAAAATGCATATACAGTAAGGTAAATTTGTATTAAAAGAGATATTCAAAAATACATATAAAACAATGTAAATTTGTTTCAAAATATATATACGAATACACATAAAATAAAGTAGATTTCTATAGAAATATATATACAAAATACATATGAAATTATGTAAATACGTATAAAAATATATATACAAAATAGATATCAAATAATGTAAATTCGTGTCAAAATAAATAAACAAAATATCATGTAAAGAATGTGTATTTGTATAAAAATAGATAATAGATAATAAATTTGTATAAAATATATTTGCAAGATACTCATTAAATAATGTAAATATGTATAAAAAAGTATATACAAAAAACAAATAGAATATTGTAAATTCGTATCAAAATAAATACACCGAATATTGATAAAATAATGTAAATTTGTATGAAAATAAAGATGCAAAATTCCCATAAAATAGCGCATTTTTTATAAAAATATATATACCAAAATACACATAAAATTTTTAAATTTGTATTGAAATAAATATACAAAATGCACATACAATAAGGTAAATTTGTATTGAAAGAGATATGCAAAAATACATATAAAACAATGTAAATTTGTTTCAAAATATATATACGAATACAAATAAAAAAACGTAGATTTCTATAAAAATATATATACAAAATACACATAAAATTAAGTAAATACGTATAAAAAATGTATACAAAATACACATAAAATAATGTAAATTCAATTTAAAATAAATAAACAAAATACCAATAAAAGAATGTGTATTTGGATAAATATAAATATAAAAAATACATATACAAAATAAACATAAAATAAGGTAGATTTGTAATAAAATATATGTACAAAATACACATAATATAATGTAAATTTATATGAAAATATATATACAAATACACATAAAATACCATGAATTTGTATAAAAATATATATTCAAAATAAATATAAAATAATGTAGAAGCGTATAAAAATATATATACAAAGTACATATAAAATAATGTAAATTCGTATCAATATAAATCAACAAAACACCAATAAAATAATATATATATATATGAATGAAAATAAATTTACAAAATACACATAACATAACTAAAATTTGTATTAAAATATATACAAAAATACATAGAAATAATTTGATTTTGTATGAAAATAGATATATAAAATACACATAAAACTAGGTAAATTTCTTTTGAAATGTATATACAAAATAGCCATAAAATATTGTAAATTTGTGTTAAAATATATAAACAAATACATATAAAATAACGTAAATTTGTATGAAAAATATATACAAAATACACATAGAATAATGTCAATTCGTATCAAAATGAATGAGCAGAATATCAATAAAATAATGTATATTTGTATGAAAATAAAGATGCAAAAAACCAAAAAAATAAAGCATATGTTTATAAAAATACAGATACAAAAATACACATCGAATAATTAAATTTGTATTAAAATTAATATACAAAATGCGTATATAATAAGATAAATTTGTATTGAAAAAATATGCAACATACACGTTTACTCATACAAATTTATATTATTTTATTGGTATTTTGTTTATTTATTTTGATACGAATTACATGATTATATGTGTATTTTGTACACATTTTTTTATACGTATTTACATTATTTAATGTGTATTTTGTTTATATATTTTCATACAAATTTACGTTATTATATGTGTATTTGTATAAATATTTTGATACAAATTTACTTTATTTCATGTATTTTGTATATATATTTCAATTCAAATTTAGCTTATTTTGTGTGTATTTTGTATATATTTTCATACAAATTTAATTACTTCTGTGTATTTATGTATATAGTTTTATATAAATTTACGTTATTTTATGTGTATTCTGTATATTTATATTTATACAAATACACATTCTTTTATTGGTATTTTGTTTATTTATTTTGATACGAATTTACATTATTTTATGTCTTTTTTATACAATTTTTTTATACGTATTTACTTCATTTTATGTGTATTTTGTATATATATATATATATATATATATATATATATATATATATATATATATATATATATATATATATATATATATATATATATATATATATATATATATATATATATATATATATATATTTATAGAAATCTACGTTATTTTATGTGTATTCGTATACATATTTTGAAACAAATTTACATTGCTTTATATGTATTTTGCGTATCTATTTCAAAACAAATTTACCTTATTGTATGTGTTTTTTATATATTTATTTTAATACAAATCTAATTTTTTTATGTGTATTTTGGTATATATATTTTTATAAATAAAAAAAATGCGTTATTTTATGGGTATTTTGCCTCTTTATTTTCATACAAATTTACATTATTTTATTAATATTCTGTGTATTTATTTTGATATGATTTTACATTATTCTATTTGTGTTTTGTATATATTTTTTTTATACAAATTTACGTTATTTTAAGTGTATTTGTTTATGTATTTTCATTCAAATTTACATTATTTTATGCGTAATTTGTATATGTATTTCCATACAAATTTACCAAATTTTATGTGTATTTTGTATATTTATTTTCATACAAATTTAAAATATTTTTGTGTATTTTTGTATATAGTTTGATACAAATTTAGGTTATTTTATGTGTATTTTGTATATCTATTTTCATACAAATACACATTCTTTTATTGATATTTTGTTTATTTCTTTTGACGCGAATTTACATTATTTAATGTGTATTTTGCATATATATTTTTATATTTACATCATTTCATGTGTATTTTGTATAGTTTTAAACAAATTTATATTATTTAATGTGTATTTTGTATATATATATTTATACAAATACACATTCTTTTATTGGTATTTTGTTTATTTATTTTGATACTAATTTACATTATTTTATGTTATTTGTATACATTTTTTATACGTATTTACTTAATTTTATGTGTATTTTGCATATATATTTTTATAGAAATCTACCTTATTTCATGTGCATTCGTTTATATATTTTGAAACAAATGTACATTGTTTATATGTATTTTGCATATCTATTTTTGTGTATTCTGTATTTATTTTTGTTATACATAGAATAATGTAAAATCGTATCAAAATAGGTACACAGAATATCAATAAAATAATTTAAATTTGTATGAAAATAAAGATGCAAAATACCCATAAGATAAAGCATTTTTTATATACATATACAAAATACACATAGAATAATTATATTTGTATTAAAATTAATATACAAAATGCACACATACAATAAGG